>NC_030809.1:48668978-48972008 GCF_001704415.2 Capra hircus | reverse complement strand
GAACACCAAAAAAGATATCCTTTTTATCATACAGGACTGGAAAGCAAAATTAGGAAGTCAAGAGATAACTGGAGTAACAAGCAGGTTTGGCTTTGGAGTACAAAATGAAGCAGGGCAAAGACTAACAGTTTTGCCAAGAGAATGTGCTAGTCATAGCAAACAATGCAGATAACATCATTTTACTGGCAGAAAGTGAAGAGGAACTAAAGAGCCTCTTGATGAAGGTGAAAGAGAATGATAAAGCTGGCTTTAGTTCAGTTCAGTTCAGTCACTCAGTCATGTCTGACTCTTTGTGACCCCATGAACCGCAGCACTCCAAGCCTCCCTGTCCATCACAAACTGCCAGAATCTACTCAAATCCATATCCATTGAGTCGGTGATGCCATCCCACCATCTTATCCTCTGTCGTCCCCTTCTCCTCCTGCCCTTAATCTTTCCCAGCATCAGGGTCTTTTCAAATGAGTCAGCTCTTAGCATCAGGTGGCCAAAGTATTGGAGTTTCAGCTTCAACATCAGTCCTTCCAATGAACACCCAAGACTGATCTCATTTAGGACTGGTTGTATCTCCTTGCAGTCCAAGGCACTCTCAAGAGTCTTCTCTAACACCACAGTTCAAAAGCATCAATTGTTTGGTGCTCAGCTTTCTTAACAGTCCAACTCTCACATCCATACATGACCACTGGAAAAACCATAGCCTTGACTAGACGGACCTTTGTTGACAAAGTAATGTCTCTGCTTTTTAATATGCTGTCTAGGTTGGTCATAACTTTCCTTCCAAGGAGTAAGCATCTTTTAATTTCATGGCCGCAATCACCATCTGCAGTGATTTTGGAGCCCCCAAAATAAACTCAGCCACTATTTCCACTGTTTCCCTATCTATTTCACTTGAAGTGTTGGGATTGGATACCATGATCTTATTTCTCTGAATATTGAGTTTTTTTTTTTTAAGTGGAAGCATGTTTAATATTGCTCTACCGTCATCCTGAAAGGCATAATAATTTGAGTTACACATCTGAACTGATTGGAGTTACAGAATCATATCTCCTTTTTGCATTTAACAATATATACAATATAAAATAAATACATTTACACAAATGGACATTTGCTGGAGCACACAGTATGGTACACATCACAAAAATATACAATTGATTGCTTTACAGATGTGAGGCCCATCTACAGCTATAGACAAGGTTTTATTATTATTATTATTCTTTTTACTACTGGCTATAATGCAACTCCTGGATTATTATAAGCAGTTTAAATTTTTTTTGTCCTTTTACGATCTTTGCACATAAGACTGCCATAAAATGTTTTCCTAGGCAGGTAAACAGAGACGCTTAAATAATTAAAATACAATCACCAACACTCATTTTCTCTTCTATAAGAAAAATAGCAGTTTTAAATTTTTTATATCTTTTATGTGAATATTGAGTTTTAACTCAACTTTTTCACTCTCCTCTTTCACTTTCATCCAGAGGCTCTTTAGTTCTTCTTCACTTCCTGCCATAAGGGTGGTGTCATCTGCATATCTGAGGTTATTGATATTTCTCCCAGCAATCTTGACTCCAGGTTGTACTTCCTCCAGCCCAGCATTTCTCATGATGTACTCTGCATATAAGTTAAATAAGCAGGGTGACAATATACAGCCTTGACGTACTCCTTTTCCTATTTGGAACCAATCTGTTATTCCATGTCCAGTTCTAACTGTTGCTTCCTGACCTGCATACAGATTTATCCAGAGGCAAGTCAGGTGGTCTGGTATACCCATCTCTTTTAAAATTTTCCACAGTTTATTGTGATCCACATAGTCAAAGGCTTTGGCATAGTCAATAAAGCAGAAATAAATGTTTTTCTGGAACTCTCTTGCTTTTTCCATGATCCAGCAGATGTTGGTAATTTGATCTCTGGTTCTTCTGCCTTTTCAAAAACCAGCTTGAACATCTGGAAGTTCACAGTTCACGTATTGTTGAAGCCTGGCCTGAAGAATTTTGAGCATTACTTTATTAGCATGTGAGATGAGTGAAATTGTGTGGGAGTTTGAGCATTCTTTGGCAATTAGACACTAAAGTCAAATAAAGAATAATACAATTGTCTTGATATGTGATACTTATTATTAAATTTAAATAAATGGATAGGGAGCCTGGTCTTTAAATATTATGGTTAAACAGTAGTTTCTTCTGTTTCACTTTATTTTAGCTCCTGTTAATTAGAAGGCATTACTTGGTTGCTAATCCCTAACAACAATAATTATCCTTTATACTAACAATAGGTGGATAAGCCTGAGAATGCAATTTTCCTCTTTAACTAGTGTTCCTGAGTATCAAAATCAAGGTTCAGTAGTCATTTAATAAAGGCTAAGTAATCTACATTAAATGGATTTAAAGTGACAAAATATGGTATATTTCATCTTTTCAGGTGTATGATTGTAATAGAAAGACCTGGTGGTTTTAATAAAATCAGGACTGTTGGTGGTTAAATACCTCATTTTTGCAAAAGGGAGAAATTCCCCTAGATAGGAATAACAGACGGATTGTTCTGGGTTTAAAGTAGTCTAAGACAGATGACAGAATGGACAGACATGCGCTTCATTGAGACCAGGCACCGTAGGATGAGATAATTGCTGGTCTTTGCATCCCTTCTGATGGAGGCTATGACAGAGGCTCTATAAACTCATGAATGAAATCACCATGTCAAATAACCATGCCGCCAACCTCCCAGCAGGGCCTTCCAGATCCAGTGCTTGTGTGCTCGTCAGTTGGAAGGATAAGCTGTTGAATGGAATCTGCTCTTTGAAGCAAAATCCTTTTTTCCTTTGCTTTTTCTAAAGTGTTAAAATGTTATAATATTTGACTCAAGTGAGAATTTAGTGTATGTTTTCATACATAAGTTTCAGGGTAGGATCTACAAGGATTCTGGTAAGGGCAAGACAGGGGTCTTACCTTCAATATGCTTGTATCACAAAGGAAAATAAGGTAAGTAAATTCTAACAATAAGCATTTCATTCATTCATTCAATAGTTATTTCATGAGCCTCAGGATGTACCTGGTAGCACTCTGTTGGCCAGAAATTTAGTGGTTCAAGAAGATCAAGTTCTTGTTTGGAGCTTTAACTTTGTGGACGCTGTGAGCATGGGTTTCAATAAAGACAAAGAGCTGGAATGAATCAAGGGGCAGAGAACTTGGAGCTGTCTGGGAGGGGCAGGACTATTCATTTGAGTTAAACCAAGGGAATGAAAGACCACAATGGTCAAAGTGATGGGGAAATAATGTGCAACAGACATGGAAAAATAGGTTAGGACTATGTTGTTGAACTCCAGATTAAAGAATTTAATAGGCAATAAGCAGCCATTGAAGAATTTTGAGCAAAGTCACAAATAAAAACACTTTAGGAAGGTTATTATGGCAATAGATATAACGTAGATGGAAGTGGAGAAATCAAGGGCGAGGTGACCACATAAATAATTATTGGAATATTGGAAATGAGTGATCATCAGGCCTGATTTTGTGGAAGCAAAGTGAACGGAAATAAAGATAAAAAGTTAGAGTCTATGGGATGTTTTTGATGATCTGAGGCTTTGGTAATTCTTTGAATTAATGTTTGATGCCAATATTATGGGTAGTATTATTGCCCTTTATGTACTCAATCAATATTCTCAATTTCTTTATAATGCATTTCGATTGTTTGCAGGTATCTGTAGCATTTCCAATTCCTGCTCTTTATCTGATTGCTATCAGAGAGTTCTCCCTGTGAATCATTCTTCTTTGCAGTGTTTGTGTTGCAGCTTTACTCTATGTTTTGGAAAAAGAATATACACTAAGATTTCTACCACTTAAAGACCTAATTAACCTTTATTATAAATTGCTCACTATTTTCTACTTTTTTCCTAACTTTTTTCAACGTGAACTTGTGACATTCAGCTCATTCCTGTGGCATGAGGGAAATTTTCCTGTGGATGTGAGAGGTGAGGAAGGTTCATGGAGTGGAGGAGTGGGAAGAGGGTGCAAGACTTCCAGGCTGCTCTGGAGGCATCTCGCAGTTTCACAGAGGGATGGTGCATGCAGAAACATTCAACTGTCTCTTGGAGTGGCGAATTCTTGCTTTTTTTGTTTTTGTCTGTCTGTCTTTCCATCTTGTCCTTCTTTTGTTCTTTCTTCCCCTCCCCTTCCTGCCTTCCCCATTCCTTCCTTCCTTAGTATACAACTAGAGTATAAGCATCTTAGACATGAAAATGATTGCTCTAGTCCAAACAGAGTCACATGCTTGGTTGCTCAGTCATGTCTGACTCTTCATGACCCCATGGATTGTAACCCACCAGGCTCCTCTACCTGAACTTCAAATAGAGTAACAGGCAAATTCAATGAAGTTCAGGTGGCAGCAACAAAAGCAATTGCATTCACCACTGTTCTTCTCTCTTGTATCTTTTGGTTTGCTTTCTTAAGGCTACAGATTCATAGAGTTCTCTACTACGTGTTTCAGTAGATAAACCATGAGCGGTTTTATGTACCCTTCTAGTGGACCCCAAGTATTTTTTGATCACAGATCCACTTCAGGAAAAATGTTTAGAGTACTCGATATCTGACCCCTCAATAAATGCATGTGTTTGTATTACTTAACTTTAAATAATAATATATTTTATATATGTAATATAATAAATATAATAACATAAGAAAATAATATTTAAAATGATGATTAATAAGAAATATATTAGTGTATCCTATGATAAGTGTACTACTTACCTTCGGTAACATCTCAAAGCAAACTATACCTTGATAGTGAAGTTTATCATCAGCAATAGTAAATATAAAACCATATTTCAAGTAGTCTTTTCTAAGGTAGCAAAAAATTGACCCTACATCATCTCAGATCTTGTTCATCCTTGCTTTTATCCCAAAGAGTGGTGGGTAAGCTCAGCAGAGGGAGAAAAGAAATGGTGCCTTTCTCTTTCTTCTGTGGTTTGCTTGTGATTACTTTGTGGTATTTCCTTTGGTCCACAGTTTCTTTCCAATAATCTCTTATGCTGTTGTTATTTTTGAGAAGATTAGTTAATGTAAAATTTAATAATAAATCTCTAAATTCACTTTCTAAATCTGAGCCCACATACATTGCCATCCACTAGATTATGGTGATGGCTAACAAAAGGATTGGGTTTCTCTGTCATCCACTTTGATTTTCCCTTCTGAATATTGTGAACACCATAAGGTCCACACTAGCCACCAAGAGAGACCAAACACAAGCACTAGTATCAACCTGAATGCAAATATTAGTAAAGCTTTACTTCTTTCTCACATTTCTGTGAATAGCAAACATAAGTAAGCATTATAATAATAGTCCGACTAGTCCCAGTGCCATGTTGTTTGTGCTGTCCATCTCCTGAGGGTTAACTCTCTTCAACCCACCTGACTTGCACATAGTTTGACTACACGCATATGTTCTAAACATCTTTTATCTAGAGAAGGAAATGCCAACCCATTCTACTATTCTTTTCTGGAGAATTCCATGGACAGAGGGGCCTTTCATGGACTTCCTTGGTGGTTCAGTGGTAAAGAACTTGCCTGCCAGTAAGGAGAGGTGGGTTTGATCCTTCTGCCAGGAAGATCCCCTGGAGAAGGAAATGGCAACCCACTCCAGTATCCTTGCCTGGGAAATCCCATGAAGAGAAGACTGGCAGGCTGTAGTCCATGGAGCCACAGAAGACTCAGACACGACTTAGCAACTAAACAAACGCAACAACAACAGCAAATGTATTTTATACACTGTAGACACTCCCAAGATGATTTAGTCTTTCCAGGCTTCTATTCCACTTTATAGTATAATCAGATTAGTTTTTCAAACTTAATTTAACACACACACACACCATTTCTATGCTACTGTTGCAATCAGCAGTCTGCAATGAGTAGCACTCAGCTTCTACTTCCCTAAAGCTGCCTTTTTGATGTTGATTGATTTCCTGAATATTTCTATTCCTTTTAGGATAAAGACCACCAATATATTTTAAAATATATTTTTTTAACCTAGGCTATGTTGGTGTGTTATGAGTTAGAATGTTTTCCTTTCTTTCCAAATGACAGAATTTTGGTCTGCATCTACGAAAATAAACTCAATTTGGTAAAATACAGGGAACTAGTAGCAGAGGCTCATAAAAACAAACAAATTAACCAAATAAATATGTACAATTATCTTTGATTCAACTGTGTTTATGTAACATAAGTGGGTATAATGGAAACATGCATAGATTCAGATTTCACATGTTGTTCAGCTTTGTAATCAGAGAAAAGAAAAAAAATGTACAATGGAAATTTTGCATTGACCTAGGTTTTCATAAAGACATGAATCTGGTCTCTAAATAAGGATTCAAAGATTTAATTTCTGTGATAGAGAAACTTTTATACTAATTCATATCCAGAGTGAAGAAGTTCATTTGCTTGAACATATTATCCAGGATTTTTTTTTTATCTTGCTGTCTAAGTGGGTGGATAGAGAGAACATTTACTCCTTGAAAGATTCATTGTGACTTTTGGTGAAAAACTGTTAAATTTTAGATTTCTCTTAACTCTCCATTATTTTCTGTGTAACTGAAATAAATGATTCTGTTAATTAGTGATTTATTGCTCTACTTGCAAGATAGTAATGATAATTATTCTCACAGTTAGAAGAGAAAAAGTTTCCAGATCCTCACACTTGACTGTTTTGTCTTCAGATAAAAAATAAGTTGCATAATGAGGTGTGTAACCATTAGTTTTATCAAGTAAATTCTGTTTCATACAGAATATAGACTTAATATTTTTGAATAAAGAAAAATTTTATGTGAAACTAAGTAAGCAAGCTATGCAAGTACACTAAACTATCTTACATTCAATATTGAACCGATTTTAAAACAGGCTAGTTTTTAGACTAAAGTTTTTAGACTGAAGCATTGCTACATCTTGATTACACTGCCCTAGTTCTAAAGGTATTTTATACCACTTCCCTGTCCATTAGGCAAAGACTATTGAATGCTCCATTACAAAGAATGAACATTTTTAACAGTTTTTCCTTAAATTAACATGACAAGTCCTACAGTGCAATGTTGTTAATCTTTTCCTAAAAGCTTAATGTTGCTATTTAGTTGTTTACTAATAAATCAAAGAAAACATTTCTTGCCATTTTAACTTAGACATAGATGGATGAATCTTCATTGCCTTTGGAGATGTAGAGAAGATCTTACAAGAAAAGTAATGCTCAATTTCTTACAAAAAATAGAAGCATACACATATTCACATTGCCATGTATTGCTGAAAAGCATACACGCTCACTATACCTAAAGAAGATGAAATGAGAAGAAATCATGTGATGGAAACTTTTGTAAACTACAAAAGAGTAGTATAAAATGTTGTTTTCTTTACCTTCCCACCTTTGCATTTATTATTTGATCTTCTTGCTTGTTGCTTTCTGGAAGATCAACTAGAATAAAGCACTTCTGGGTAGTTTTGCAAGTTTTTGTTTAGTGTCTTTTTAATCACATTTCAGGCTTTTGGGTCCATTCCCTCTGGAGCTTTGTTTGTTTGTTTTAAAACTTTCATACAGGCCTATCTTCAGTTTCCTGAAGCTTTCTTTGATCTTAGTTAGAAATTATTCTGGTTGGGACTGATAATTTGGCATTGCAGACTACTAGGAAATAAGATAATATGTACCTTTAGGCTAACAATTTTATTTTGTTTATTTTTGTATTTCTTCTCAGCGCTCTGTGGTAATAAATGCTGAACAAATACTAATGAGTGAGGGAGTGAATGAAACAAAGAAAGAATAGGCAATTTTGGAGGGCTGAATTATGAAACATCATCAAATATCTAAACTTAGGTTATCCTTTTGCAGGAGCATCTGAATTCTTCATAAAATTCTTGCTTTTTTTTAACGGGTGATGACAAAATTGGAAATACAATATCTTTATCATATCAGACTAATATTTAGTCAACTTTTGCTTTCATTTTAGTGCTTCAGCTCTTGTTTTATGCCACAAAAACATATAAATTGGAAAGTCTGATTAAAACAGGAAAACTTGTCCTGAAGACCATCTGTAGCTTGGTTTCTCCTAAAGGAGTTAATCTTTGAAACAGTCTTATAGAGTTAGTATTGGCTGATAAAGTTTTGGCCTGATAATTACATAATAAGCTGATGCCTTCCCAAGTCATTAAGTTTTTAGAATCATTTTCAAAATTATGTTTATTGGGTTTCATAAAATGTTAATGTTAGTTATGAACTATTCAAAACCTCCAGGAATTTCAGCATTTCTCTGGTGTTCAAGAATCAAGAAAATTTAAAAGTAAACATATTGAGCAGAATAAGTAATACCCCAAACTAAGTATTTTTATCACTTTGAGCTATGTTACCATCTCTATTAATAGTAATTTATTGACAGTCTTTTGGCAGGATTAAGTAGTTGACAAAATTTAATTATTAGAGCAATTTTTGTAGAACTATACAAACTAGTTTAAGGAAAAAAACTATTAATAGTGCAGAATAGAGGATCCAGTTTACTGGTAAGAAAGTCACAACAAGTAGAAACATGTGAGAGGTTTTGAAGACTGATGCTTGGAGGGATTGGGGGCAGGAGGAGAAGGGGACGACAGAGGATGAGATGGCTGGATGGCATCACGGACTCGATGGATGTGAGTTTGAGTGAACTCTGGGAGTTGGTGATGGACAGGGAGGCCTGGCGTGCTGCGATTCATGGGGTCGCAAAGAGTCGGACACGACTGAGTGACTGAACTGAACTGACTGAACTGAGAGGTTTTGATGGGCTTCTCAGGTGGCGCTAGTGGTAAAGAACTCACCTGCCAATGCAGAAGACATAAGAGATGTGAGCTCAGTCCCTGGGTCAGGAAGATCCCCTCGAGGAGGGCACCAACCACTCCAGTATTGCCTGGAGAATCCCACGGACAGAGGATCTTGGTGGGCTACAGTCCCTAGGGTTGCAAAGAGTCAGATGTGATGAAAGTAACTTAGCAAGCACACACAAGAGGTTCTGATATATGTTTTAAAGTGTTATGCTTTCAGCTACAAGAAGTCTTGGTTAGTCCAGCTCAGCTCCTAGATATTAATCTTGTCCCTCCTATTTCCTGACTCAGCAGCTCTTGTGATGGTGCGGGGTTGGGCCAAATGGTAAAACTTCTTTTTAGGACCCAAAGAATTCATTCCTTGTGTCAATGAAGGGGATTCACCTTCTCCTTTAGAAATATCTAGTTTTTTTTCCCTTTTAAAAAAAATTATATTTTAATTGAAGGATAGTTGCTTTACATAATTTTATTCTTTACTGTCAAACCTCAACATGAGTGAGCCATAGGTATACATATATCTAGTTTGATTTAAGTATTTGAGAATCAGAGAGGGCAGTTCAAAGGAAGGAGGGATTGGATGTGGCTGTCCTGCAACAAAAATGCTACCGTGAGCAAGAGGGAGGGCCAGTGGGAACAGGGGAGCTGTCCATTGTGAGTGGTAGGAAGAAATAATGTTTAACATTATCTCTGGGGCCACTAGGAATACAATTTAAGCCTAGAAATTCATTTTGCCATAGGAAAGCATTTCAAAGAAAACTTCTCCCCAGAAACTTGACCTTCTTTCTCCTTTTCTCCTGATTGTACCCCCAGTATCCTTTTTACCAAGGCTAGACACTTTACAGTTTTTCTGGTCCTTCACTTTCTACCTTATCAACATCACCAAATATTTGCCAAGATCTGAAGACTGAATATGATACATTCATTACCTCTTTTCCTTTATTTGGCCATCCCTCATCTAGTCTTTCCATCCAGTGCTTCCTTATATTCTGAAAATCTAGCTTCTAGAACACTTCCAGACTCATCCCCAAAATCATAAACCCTACTGATGGCCTTCCTCGATGACAAAATAAAGTGGTCCAAGCTATACCTGAACTGACATACAAGGCTTTTCATGATCACTTGATCAATTGATCACTTGATCAATACTCTCATATCTGTTATTTTCCATTACTCCTTCATGCCACTTTAACCATGAAATTAAAATATAGGAATTCAAGACCAGGGCAGTGTGAATTTCACATTTAAAAACTTAGACCTATAGATGCCTGAGAACCTTGGAAGTTTCATCAGCTGGGAAATGAATGAGCAAAGCCCCTGCTTTCAGGTATATGCAAAATGTGGTTGTGAAGGGTAGACTGGACATACGAAAAGCTGGAGATGAGAAAACAAGAAAAAGGTCTCCTGTGATAGGCAGATGGACTCTTTACCACTAACTAGTGCCAACGGGGAAGCCCTGATAGGCTAGGCAAGAAGCCCTGAATTGGATAATCAGGAGGGCTGCGTTTCTGGAGTTGTGGCAGAGGAAGACTGAAAGGGTGTTTTGTTCTCAAAGTGTTGGCAAATCTTCCTGATATTTCCAGCATGGGTTATAGGAAAGACAGGGCATAGTGGATCTGGGGAACACAGGAGGATGGGAAGGGGGGAAGCTAAGAGGATGAATTTAGTTTCTGGCCCATTGGATCTGAATTCAATTCAGATTATGGACATTGTTACATAGAGTATCAACAATTAAGAAATGGAATTCAAAAGATAAGGGATTATATATTCAGATTAAAAAATAATAGCATAGATCTGATTGTCAAAACTCAGGGAAAAGCTAAAAGCAGCCAGACAAAGGGTTTAATAGAAAGAAGAAAATGATAGAATAATAATCCTCTATAAGCTGGTGAAGAGAGATGGAAGGAATGATGAAGACTGAGAAGAAACTCTCAGAGCTCATGGAAAGGGTGAGGTTACCTATGCTAGGTGGGGGTAGAAACGAGGTTGTAGGGTGAATGGCATTGGTTCAGGAATGCCCTACTCTTGCCTATGAATGACTGATGATTAAGCATTTAACTTGTTTTCACATATTGGAAAATTGTTAGATGTTCTCCTTCAGTTGTGCTGTTTTTAGGCAAAAATGAGTTACTTTTCTGTAGCCTAATAAACCATAATCGTGAAGACATTTAGCAATTTCTTCTTAGGCTCCTTAAATAATTGCCTCCAACTTTTAATATTTCATTTCACATATGATCCCCTTGTATATTAAAGAGGCCTTGATTAACTGAAGATCATGAGGCCTCTTTTCCTTGAACTGCCACTAGTTATAAAATTCCAGTTTGGTGTTTACAACTCACAGCATCACTGGACAAGCACATATTGGTGTTCACCAAGTTTTTCTTGATCTTTGTTCACAGTATAACACTTACCACAGGTTCTCTTTGCAAGTGCACATCAAGCATGAAACACTGCAACGGATCCTGACATGAATTTAGTTTTAACCAACTTAATAGTTGTTTTTAATGTGGCATGGTGTACCTATAAATGTGTACCTGTAAATACAATGAGTTTAGAGATGGATTAGTCATCAAGCTGGTCTCATTAATAAAAACACAATTAAGGTTAAATTGATCACTTCTTCTTATTCAGACCTTCCATAAATGGGCCTAAGAATTATAAAAAAGATAGGCCAAATAAGCTTGAATTACAATTTTTTTTTACACAGCCATTTAGAATAGCTCATTCTTTCCTGGTACATGAATGTGTTTGTGTATTTTGCTATATATAGTCTTGGCTTTTAGGGTACATTTTGTACATTCTCTAATTATTTTTATTCTATATTCAGAATTATATTTATTTCCATGTATACTTTCCACCCTTCTTCATCATAAATTCCTTTAAACCTGGGGCAAATGCCTTGCTTTCTCTGTGATCTCTATAGCACTCACCCCCATGCTTTATTTCAAAAAACATACTTAATAAATATTTGTTAAAAGAATTAATCTAAATAACACCCTCAAAAGTGTTGAGTTGCTCTCTCCATTTTGTATGTTAGATTGAGATTTATTAGATCCTTGAGATAAAAAATCATCTTGTGTGTTCTTTGGAAAGAATGATGCTAAAGCTGAAACTCCAGTACTTTGGCCACCTGATGAGAAGAATTGACTCATTGGAAAAGACTCTGATGCTGGGAGGGATTGGGGGCAGGAGGAGAAGGGGACGACAGAGAACAAGATGGCTGGGATGGCATCACTAACTCGACGGACGTGAGTCTGGGTGAACTCCGGGAGTTGGTGATGGACAGGGAGGCCTGGCGTGCTGCGATTCATGGGGTTGCAAAGAGTCAGACACAACTGAGCGACTGAATTGAACTGAACTGAAGTAAAAAATATTTCTAAATTATCTTTGTGATTGTTTCTCCTGCATCTAAGATATTACCTTGCCCATGGTAGGTGTTCAGTTCAGTCAGTTCAGTCTCTGAACTTTTTGTCATTAACTTTAACATTGCATGTTTGTTAATTCCCATTATAATGCCTTTGCACATAAAGGCTGTAAAGGAGACTGGGATATGTGCTTACTCTAATGCCCATTCTTTCTTTGCTTCTTAGCAATAGGTCCTGCCTTTTAGCTGGATACATTGCCATCTGAAAGTCTCTGTCTCCCAATTACCTGCATTTAGGTCTATCCATGTGATAAGACTCTGACCAATAAAATATACGTGAAAGTAGTTTGCGAGTTTTCTGGGAAGGCTGATTAAAGGAAGCTGTCTCATCTGAGAGGACCCAGTCTTAGACCCTTCATCTTTTCTTTTTATTCTGGCTTGTAACACTAATGTAATGACTGGAGCTCCAGCAGCCATCTTGGGCTATGAGATGATGTTATACTATAAACCATATACTAGAATGATGGAACAGAAAGGAGATTGGGTCCTTGATGGAGTGGCCTTACCAGTCATAGACTGCTAATCTCCAGATTTCCTTACATAAGAGAATAAGTAACTTCTATTTGTATATGCTTCATTTATTTTAGAATTTTCTAATCCTCACTAGAGCAAAGGGCCATTTAAGACATTTTGTATTAATCTCCTTTGAGACATAGAAAAATTTTATAGACATAATAGTTCCTCTTAAGGCTTTGATTTCTTAAACTTTGATTTCTTGGTATGTAAAACTATCTGAGTGAGGATATTACCTGAAGATTGTTTTCACCTGGAGATTGTTTACTCTGGTTACAGAAAAAGACTTAAAGTATAATTTCTTAGTTCCATATCTTGAGTAATATCTTGTGAGGGAGGGCTATGTGTGCAGTAAAAAATGGACCTTAGTTTGAATTCTTTCCAGCAGTGTGACTACAAATAAGTCCTGGTCTCATCTGTAGAAAATTAGTTGCATCTAATGCCTCTCTGGTTATAAATATTAAATGATTAAATGAGTAACATAATAAGGAGCATAATGATTTTATTATCCCTATTTTTCTTTAAGAATAAGAAATTAGAAAATTATAAAATAAGCCAGGTTGATTCAGATGATTAAAAAAGGCATTTTTCTTAAATACTGATATTAATATCTTTTTGGTGCTAGTTTTTGACTGTTTTGTCAACAGTCAGATTTTTGAAGCCTCAAATTATCTTAATTGCCTTTTGCAAATATACAACTTTGCTTTCTAGTTGTACTATATAAAAAGTTGGGTTTGAAAATTCAGTTCAGTCATTCAGTTGTGTCTGACTCTTTGTGACCCCATGCCAGGCCTCTCTATCCATCACCAACTCCCGGAGCTTGCTGAAACTCATGTCCATTGAGTTGGTGATGCCATCCAAACATCTCATCCTCTATCATCCCCTTCTCCTCCTGCCTGCAATCTTTCCCAGCATCAGGGTCTTTTCCAAAGAGTCAGTTCTTCATATCAGGTGGCCAAAGTATTGTAGTTTCAACTTCAGCATCAGTCCTTCCAATGAATATTCAGGTCTGATTTCCTTAAGGATGGACTAGTTGTATCCCCTTGCAGTCCAAGGGACTCTCAAGAATCTTCTCCAACACCACAGTTCAAAAGCATCAATTCTTCAGTGCTCAGCTTTCTTTATGGTCCAACTCTTATATCCATACATGACTACTGGAAAAACTATAGCTTTGACTAGGTGGATCTTTGTTGGCAAAGTAATGTCTCTGCTTTTTAATATGCTGTCTAGGTTTGCCATAGCTTTTCTTCCAAGGAGCAAGAAGCTTTTAATTTCATGGCTGCAGTCACCATCTGCAGTGATTTTGGAGCCCAAGAAAATAAAGTCTGTCACTGTTCCATTATTTCCCCACCTATTTGCCATGAAGTGATGAGACCAGGTGCCATGATCTTAGTTTTTTGAATGTTAAGCTTTAAGTCAGCTTTTTCACTCTCCTCTTTCACTTTTATCAAGAGGCTCTTCAGCTCCTCTTCACTCTCTACCATAAGGGTGGTATCACCTGTGTATCTGAGGTTATTGATATTTCCCCTGGCAATCTTGATTCCAGCTTGTGCTTCGTCAAGCCTGGCATTTCACATGATGTGCTCTGCATATAAGTTAAATAAACAGGGTGATAATATACAGCCTTAATGTATTCCTTTTCCTATCTGGAATCAGTCTGTTGTTCCATGTCTGGTTCTAACTGTTGCTTCTTGATCTGCATACAGATTTCTCAGGAGGCAGGTAAATCTGGTATTCCCATCTCTTGAAGAATTTTCCACAATTTGTTGTGATCTATACAGTAAAGGCTTAGGCATAATCAATAAAGAAGAAGTAGATGTTTTTCTGGAATTCTCTTGCTTTTTCTATGATCCAACTGATGTTGGCAATTTGATCTCTGGTTCCTCTGTCTTTTTTGAAAATTATGACTAAACAAATAGGGATACTTTATAAATAATTATGATGATGTATAGCAGCTAATCATTTGATTTTGCATAAAATTTGGAATGATTCTAAGTCAGCATTATAATGTTTGTCCCAATGTACTGTCATTAATGCTGATTACTAAGCCATTTCTTAACTAGCTTTCTCATCTGATTCCGTATGGAATTGTAAGTACTAAAGCTAGTTTAATGACATTTACTTCTAAGAACTATAGATTATGTCCTTGTAAAATTTTAATTCTCATCTTACAACAAACCCAGTTTTACCATTCTTATTTAAACATAAAAAATATCTTATTAGATTTATTTCCAGAAGTGTTCAGAAGTACTCATTTTTTTCTTATGATTTGAAATTCATATATCTACCAACATATAACAGGTGGCAATAGAGAAAACAGCTATCCTGAATTTATTATTTTTACCATATATTTAATATTTGGAAATTAATTATTTTTATATGAAGGGAAAATAGAACAGAGTCTGGTACAGATTAGAAAAATAGAGGATGATATGAATAATTAACATATGGGTTTTAGAAGAGATCTTCATTAATCATTAGCAACTGTTATAAATATTTTAGATTTTTATTAAAAATCGAATGCCAAACATTTTATAATTTGCATGTTGAGGAGTGAGAGAGCAGTGCTTGGGAAATGTTTAATAAAATAAATTCAGTCAGCTGGAATTTCAGAACTGAACTTTTAAACTCAAGTTTTGTTCACTTGATCAGTAATTGAATGAGCCTGTAAATAACTCCCACAAATAAGCATAAATATTCCTTCTAAAACCTTGGATTGCTTTTTTATTCCAAATGTGATGCAAGCTTTGTATAAAATATGTGATTTTTTTCTTAAAGTATCATAAAAACTTTAAAATTATATAAATTTCATTTGAAGATTTTATTATGAATAGCTTTTGTTAAGAGGTAATTTTAAAGAAAGGCTTTGGAGGATCACTGTCAGAAGAAAGTGAAATCTCAGAATGGCTTGCCCACCTCTTCATGCTTGCTGGCTTCCACTTTCTCTCACTTCCCTCCACACTGTACCAACCATTATGAGCTCTTGTGCTTACCTTGGGCAGCTATGCTTTCTCTTTCCTCTGTTTTGCAGACTTGGTCCCTCTGGCCACAACTGTCCCTCTTCCACTTCCCACTATCCTTGCCTTTGCCTGGTTTGAATCCTCTTCACCTGCAGTGTCAGCAAAGAGGTTATTTCTTCCACAAGACTTCTTGAGCCTCAGCCTAAGCTAGGAGTCCTGCCTCTGTGTTCTCAGAAGTGCCCTCTGCTTCCCTGTAATTGAAACTCCCATGCCTAGGCCACACTCTGCAATTGCCTCTCAAAATCTGGATTGTAAGCCCATGAGCAAAGTCCCCACTACTCCATAACCTTTGCTCCCACAGTAAACCTGCACCTTCTAGAATACTGGCGACATGGTAGGCCATCAATACATACAGCAAATGAATGAATGAAAAGGAAGAAAATGCAACATCTTCAGCTTCAATGTATATATGCATGTAAAATGCTAGCTCTGACCACATTTGTTCCCTGTTACTGAACTGGATTTCAGCATGGCCAATTTGATTATAACCACCTTTAAGACTATTTCTTGATTTATTTAGTCACAGTTTTGGTGCCAATTGTGAGGATGACTGTGATTGTCAGAATGACATTCACATAGCATTATGCTTGAGCTATTCCATTGAGATAGATCAAAATCAATATACGTTAATAAAATATATAATTTATCCAGGTTGAGGAAAACACTAATCTTTATAAACATGAATTCAAATGGTTTCTAATGAATGGCAGGATATTTTAAAGGAAAGATTTAAATAGAAGAAATTGATAGCAGAATAATTTAGATATTTGGGGTAAGAATTTAATTTAAAAAACCTTTGTCTCAGCATTATCTCCATTTTTATATCAGATTTATGGATGATTAATTGCACTTAAAATAAAGTTAGGGTAAATGCAGGAAACTAAACATGCCACAAAATATTGCTAGATTTTCTTTTCAAAATCTACAGTGGTTTTTCTTTCCTTTCCATATTTATCCTTCAGCAGTAATAACAGAATAAGTTGGAAGCATTGAACGATATAATCATTTTTCCCTGGTCCCATTTGAACAACCCCATGGCCTCCCCTGGTGGCTCAGATGGTAGAGAGTCTGCCTTCAGTGAGGGAGACCCGGGTTCGATCCCTGGGTCGGGAAGATGCCCTGGAGAAGGAAATGGCAACCCACTCCAGTATTCTTGCCTGGTAAATCCCATGGATGGAGGAACCTGGCAGGCTACAGTCCATGGGGTCTCAAAGAGTCAGACATGACTGAGTGACTTAACTTTCTTTCTAGCAGACTTCTGGGCTTGTCTCCAGCCCAGAACCAGGTTGGGCACATCTTCAGGCTACCAGGCCACCAGGTTGGACACTGAGGTGGCAAGGTTACCAGGGATGACAAGCAAATCTAACATATAAGATCTGAAGCTTAGAAACTGCACACATCCTGAGAAACTTCTGTGTTGAACATTTAGAAAAAAATCTTCACCTCCTTTCTCACTTTCTTTCTCTTTCTCTCTCTGTGCTCCCATCATCCGGCTCTGCCCTCGTTTATTTTCTTTGCATTTTCTGTCACCCTCTATCTCCCATTATCTGCCCGATCCATACAACACTATTACTCCCATAGTAAGTGATGTATCACTAGTGCCTTAAAGGAGGAACCCACCTGCTGTCAAGGGCTGCAGACTTGACAAAATCCATAGCCACAGTTTCAGAGGAATGTCAGAACAAAGAAAGAAACCTATTCAAAGAGATAAATAATCACATTGATTACTTCTTCACACTAGCTTGCACCTGTGTGCTTTGTGCTGAGAAAATGCCCCTTGAGTGGAGAAAGCCTGGGGCAGACCAGCTGCTGCAGGTGACAGGTGGGGCCCCAGCAGTGGTGGCTGTTATCTGGAACGAGTCTCTGGGACCTGCACACCAGGCTTGTGAGACGGTGTGAGTAAGGAATCTGAGCCCACAGACAGGAGAGGCATTGTAAAGTGGCTCACGTGTCTTTGGGTGGGATAAGGCTTTAGTGAGAATGGTTCCCTATAGCCCTATCCTGGATCAGAAAGAAGTTGGGAGGGAAATTCACACAGTGAATTTTGTTTTTAGTCCTCCTTCTCTCATGCTCAGATTTACCTGCTCCACCCCACCCAGGGCAGCTTCTTCTGCTCCATGGCACCAGGAAATTTCAAGGGAATCTCTTAATGGCCCTGAATATGTTGTCCCTGTCTGTGGCATAACAAAGGTGCCAACCAATTGCCCTGCCCTGAATTCCTCACACCAGTGCTACTGAGTCTTATTTACCATTGCATGCCATGGTATTTTTTTAGCTAGGGAGATTCTGATATTAGGTGAAAGCAGAGGGTGGTGGAGGTGAGGAGAGACAAACAGAGGCAGGTAGGGGGGAGCAGAGGAAAGAGAAGTAGAGCGAGATCTTAATGTTAGGGACATAACAAAGAACACATTTTCTATTTCCTCATTAAAAAAAAATGTGTGTATAAGTATGTATATAATCATCTTGAAAGCAATTCTTAAATTTTAATTCTTCACTTATCCCTTTGATGAAAAGATAGCATATAATTAGAACATACGGCTATGGAAAAGATGACTTTATATTCCTCAGGACAGATACAGTCAGAAAAACTAACGTGGCACAAGTTTTGCTCATAAGCATTCCATTTTCTATTTTATCATTTAGTCTAACTCTAAGCCTGATTCTAGTATTCTTTGTCAGGGAGAAACTACTTATAATACTTTTGTTCAATAGGAAAATTGTTAGTTTATTACTCAAAAATAAGAATATAATGGCTGCTATAATGAAACTGTTGTTCTGCATAAATCTTTAAACCCTCTTTTCCCTCTTCCATCCTTAAGGCTTTATTATACACAGCTTCTCTCTGCTTCTACATTAGATCTTCCTGCTGCTTTGGCTCCTTGAGAGACTGGAAATAAAGGTGACACAGGGAAGCGTTGTTCTGGCTGGGCCCATACAAGTGCTAACGTTTGTTCTTAATTTTCCTGGTTAGGGTCTGAAATGGTTGGGAAATATGTGTCATATGTGGCAAGTGAAACAGATATCTGTTCCCACTGAAAACGTTACACTATGGGATGAGGTTGAAACCTTCTGAGGTTCTCCTCCTGCATCTCCATCACCAGCCCCTGGAAATGCAGCTGTTTTAGAAACATAGACTGTCCACCAGGACCTTTCCAAAGTGGACAGTCAGTATGGTGTATTTTAGTACGGAAAATGGTACATTTACCAAGTCCATCTGTGACTATTATTGCGAACTTGTAAGAAGCTTGGCCACAAGCAGAAAATTCAGATGAACTATATGAAATTTATAGCGAGGATTCTATTGGTTTTTTTTTAGTTTATTTAAATTTTTATTTTTACTTTATTTTACTTTACAATACTGTATTGGTTTTGCCATACATTGACATGAATCCACCACAGGTGTACATGCTTTCCCAAACATGAACCCCCCTCCCACCTCCCTCCCCATAACATCCCTCTGGGTCATCCCCGTGCACCAGCCCCAAGCATCCTGTATCCTGCATCAGACATAGACTGGCGATTCATTTCTTACATGATGGTATACATGTTTCTATTTTATAAAGTCTCTCTCAGACGGAGCCAGGTAAATGAAAAAGGAAAATACACTCTAGAGTAAGATGCTGCCACACACTGGCATTCAGGGATGCCACTCATCACAGTCATTATTCCACCAGTGGCCAGAAGGAGCAGCTGCTCTAGCAACTGACATATGACAAAGCATGTTCTAGAATTTCTCTTGGTTCTTGTTAAAGAAATAGAATCGAGAACATCTTCTCTAAAAGACTAGTGATTTCAACATGCCCCACTTCCCACCTGATCTCAGCCACTGCTTTCTAGTCCCAACTCTATAGTACTGTGTCCATTCCCCCTCTCTTGGACTTCATCCACATCCCACCTCCCCAAACTCTTCCAGTCTGTCTGTCGAACATCCCTTTCTGTATCCAGCAACTTTCCGTAATTCCTCAATCTTTACTTGGAACAGAACTCTGTCTCCTTGCCTTGAACAGAAAACTGACTATCCCACTTTCTCTGTGGCCTCTCTCAGGTACGTCCTCAGGCTCCCTGGGTGAAGTAGGCACCCTCCTGTCTCTTGATAGCCTTTATTCACCTTGAACGCATCTCACTTCTGCACAACCCATTGCTACTCTAGCATGTCCATCCTCCAGCTTTCCTCATTTGAGACCAGGGGCTCGCACTTGATTTTTGCTTTCTTCACCTCCACCTGTAAGCCATCAGAAAGCCCTGTTGATTTTACTTTCAAACTATATTCTTGAGTGTCCCTGCCTCTGTCTCTATGCCCACCACTACCTGCCTAGTCCAAGCAAGATCATCTCTTCCCTGAATACCTGCACAATAAAAGCAGGCAAATTTTCCTCTTCGGCTGCTTCTACTATCGATCTTTTAAAAATGTCAATCAGATGATGAGGCTTTACTGTCTACAACCCTTTAAGATTTTCTTACTCCTGTGAAATAAAATCCAGCCTCCTATGGACAATAGGCCCCACCACTATCTGAAGTCTGCCTACAGCCAGAGTTTCACTTTAGTTCGGTCTTTTCCTTGGTAACTATACTTTACTGACTTTGCCTTTCTTTTTAAATTACTTGAACGCACTATTTTCTTTCTTAGCACAAGGCCTATCTATGCTTATTCTTCTACCAAGACTGCCTGACCTCTCCTGCTGTTTCAAAAACAATCCCTGATCCCTCAGAACTGACCCCTTATGGTCAAGGTCTCAGTTTAAAAGTCAGACCCTCAGGGAAATTTTCCCTGACTGCACTATGTAACACAAATTCACCCTTGATAATCTTTAATATATTATCTTGGTTGGTTGTTTTTTTAATGAAAACTATGCCAATTTATACGTATTTACTTGAAAAAATATGTAACTAAGTTACCATATCCCTCACTAAATCGTAAATATCATGAGGTCAAACATGTCTCTCTTGCTCACTGCTGAGCCTCTAGTTGTAGCACAGTTTCTGGCATATAGTAGCTGCTAAATATACTTGAAACAAGTAGAATTTTTTTCTTATATTTCTTTTCTTCATTATACTAAATCATATTCCATAAAATATTTTCCCTGTTTTATATATATATATATATATATGCCACGATGGAAGTCCCATATATATATATACATATGTATACATACATACATAAGTGGCCACAGGACTGAAAAAGGTCAGTTTTCATTCCAATCCCAAAGAAAGGCAATTCCAAAGAATGCTCAAACTACCGTACAATTGCACTCATCTCACATGCTAGTAAAGTAATGCTCAAAATTCTCCAAGCCAGGCTTCAGCAATACATGAACCATGAACTACCAGATGTTTAAGCTGGTTTTAGAAAAGGCAGAGGAACCAGAGATCAAATTGCCAACATCTGCTGGATCATGGAAAAAGCAAGATAGTTCCAGAAAAACATCTATTTCTGCTTTATTGACTATGCCACAGCCTTTGACTGTGTGCATCACAATAAACTGCGGAAAATTCTGAAAGAGATGGGAATAACAGACCACCTGACCTGCCTCTTGAGAAACCTATATGCAGATCAGGAAGCAACAGTAAGAACTAGACATGGAACAACAGACTGGTTCCAAATAGGAAAAGGAGTACGTCAAGGCTGTATATTGTCACCCTGCTTATTTAACTGATATGCCAACCGCATCATGAGAAATGCTGGGCTGGAAGAAGCACAAGCTGGAATCAAGATTGCTGGGAGGAATATCAATAACCTCAGATATGCAGATGACACCACCCTTATGGCAGAAAATGAAGAGGAACTAAAAAGCCTCTTGATGAAAGTGAAAGAGAAGAGTGAAAAAGTTGGTTTAAAGCTCAACATTCAGAAAATGAAGATCATGGCATCTGGTCTCATCACTTCAAGGGAAATAGATGGGAAAACAGTGGAAACAGTGTCACACTTTATTTTTTTTTGCTCCAAAATCACTGCAGATGGTGACTGCAGCCATGAGATTAAAAGATGCTTACTCCTTGGAAGAAAAGTTATGACCAACCTAGATAGCATATTCAAAAGCAGAGATATTACTTTGCCAACAAAGGTCTGTCTAGTCAAGGCTATGGTTTTTCCTGTGGTCACGTATGGATGAGAGAGTTGGACTGTGAAGAAAGCTGAGTGCTGAAGAATTGATGCTTTTGAACTGTGATGTTGGAGAAGACTCTTGCGAGTCCCTTGGACTACAAGGAGATCCAACCAGTCCATCCTAAAGGAGATCAGTCCTGGGTGTTCATTGGAAGGACTGATGATGAAGCTGAAACTCCAATACTTTGGCCACTTCATGGGAAGAATTGACTCATTGGAAAAGACCCTGATGCTGGGAGGGATTGGGGGCAGGAGGAGAAGGGGACAACAGAGGTTGAGATGGCTGGATGGCATCACCGACTCAATGAACATGAGTTTGCGTAGACTCCGGGAGTTGGTGATGGACGAGGGAGGCCTGGAGTGCTGAGATTCATGGGTTCGCAAAGAGTTGGACACGACTGAGCGACTGAACTGAACTGAACTGAACATATATGTATATAAAACCTACCTAAATTAGATAGTTGCTGCCTAAAAGCTGCTGGAAAAGCACTTTGGTTGCTTGTATTCTATTTATCACAATAAAGTCTCCATTCAAACAAGTGAATTTTCTGAAAGACACACACTGCTTGAAACTACTTGCTAGGAACTTCATCTCAGAAAGCCTAGGCTTAACCATTGTAATCGGCTTCCCTAGTGGCTCAGACGGTAAAAGTATCTGCCTACAATGCGGGAGACCCAGGTTCGATCCCTAGGTGGGGAAGATCCCTGGAGAAGGAAATGACAACCCACTCCAGTATTCTTGCCTGGAAAATCCCATGGACAGAGGAGCCTGATAGGCTACAGTCCATGGGGTCGCAAAGAGTAGGACACGACTGAGCGACTTCATTCATTTCAACTGTGGTAATCACAAGTATGCCACACACTCCACAGAGAACACCATGCACACACAAGCTTTTTTTTATAGAGGGTCTAGTGTGGCCTATGCATGTGTTTTCACTGCTCAAAAGGTGCAGGGAGACATTCTGTGTGTTAACTTGTAAATTGGGGCCTGCTGGAAAATGCAATATTTTACCCTTTGAATGCTAGGTAGTTGCAGTCTCAAAATTGTGTGGAATATATATATATATATATATATTCAAATATTTATATCATATATATTCAAAATAGATTCTATGTAGATTTTCTTTGGATAATTTTGGCTTTGCAGGTGGTGCTAGCGGTAAAGAATCTGCCTACCAATGCAGGAGGTGCAAAAGATATAGATTTGATCCCTGGGTCAGGAAGAAACCTGGAGTAGGAAATTGGAACCTGGGCTGCCGTCTATGGGGTCGCACAGAGCAGCAGCAGTAGTATTCTCGCCTGGAAAATTCCATGGACAAAGGAGCCTGGCAGGCTACAGTCCATGGGGGTCCCAAAGAGTTAGACCTGACAGCTACTGAGCACACAGCACAATCTCTATACATACTTATATGTTCTCTGATTATATAACACCTATTTTAGGGGTCTACAAACATTTTAGAAATAATAGTTAATAAACAAGAAGTTTTAGTGATACTAGGTAATTAAAATAATGAACACATAGACTCGATATGGTCATTTTACATAGAAATCCTACTTGCTTTCTTAAGAACCCTCCTCTATCCAACATACATGAAGTTTCTGATTCAGAACTTAGAGTTGACTACTTTGACTTAGTGATCCTCATTTAGTGAATTATGTGACAAGCTGAAAATCAATCAAGAAAAGTTTTACAATTAAAGATCCATGGGGTACTTTCATTGATACCTGTGGAGTGAAAGATTCCTAGTTATTGGGGAAATGCTTAGAATAATAAGAATAATAATCAGATAATTATACTCTTCTTGTCTGACATTTATGCAGTACCCATTGTATGACAGAAAGCTTCCTGGACTCTGGGACTGTAACACTGAATGTTGCATGGTCTTTGAATTATTGTGGTCGGGAGACCTGTCTATCAACAAGAAATTATAGTACAGAGTGGTAGGTGCCTTAGAAGAGCATTGTATAAACTCCTTTGCTACATAAAGAAGTCAGGAAAGGTTCCACACATGAGATTTTTGGACTGCTATTTGAGAATGAGTAGGAGTTGGTCGGGGAGAGAAGGAGAAAAAGAAAGAGGAGGGCATTCTCAGGAGAGAGCCATGCAGGTGGGAAAGTGTGTGATGTGTTGATGAGAATGATCATTGTGGTTGGAACAGAGGATACAGACAGGGAAATGTCAAGGAATGGTACCCATATCCTAGCTGCACCGATGTTTTTGCAAAAAATGATGAGGATTTAGCATGCTCCATCAGTAAGTGAAAAGGCTGTAAAACATGAAAACTTCATTCTGTATAAGTTATTTTCATTTACATTTTAGGTTAGTCCTGATTTAAGAGTTCATAGTCTTGATAATGTTATTACAAAACTGTTTAAATAACCAGCCTGAGCATTTCCTGCCATTTTTCTTTAAGAACAGGGGTTATTAAGTCCACTCACACACGGTGGTCTTTTATCTATATATTTCTGCATCTTTAGATGATTTAGGTCCTAAATTTTAGGCTATCAGTTTCAGGATCATTTAAAGATTAAATTGAAAAAGTTTGGCTTATCAAAGCTCCTGCCCATGACTTGTTTTTTACATATGTGGAGTGGGTGGTCATCTGTGTTACATGATGGGGAGATTCCAGCAATGCCTTCTCACTCATATTTTTGCAAACCATGAGTCACAGTGATAAACCTGCCATATTAGAAATTCCTTAGGGTAAAAATATTATCCCCCAAACCGAGTTTCTTTATGTTTCTTTTCTTGTTCTTTTTAAGACACAAATGGCTTTCTAACTGTCACATTCCAAGGACATTCTTAAATTGTCATCTTACTTGACTTCTTCTGCCAAATTTAAGATTCTGAGTACATCATTTTTCTTGAGATTTTTTTCGGTTTTTATGTTCTCTAAATAGTCTTGGAATCTTTCAAACTCATGCTTAGAAGATATGAGCCAAGGTTCAGAAAATAGATTTGTATTTAATCCCACTCATTTTAATATGTTGCCTCACTGCAGCCTTCTGTTTGTTTGGTGTCCCCAAGACAGAGCAATTTAACTTTTCCAGAGAGTCCACCTTTTCTCTTCTGTCTGGAAACCAGAGGGCTTTGGTTCTGGCTGTATGGGATGGTGAATGTGAATCTGAGATTTAAGTTCTTCTTCTTCCAAGTTTCAACCAATCTTCCTGTTTTTGTTTGCAGCCTCCTTTCCTATTTCCAGAGGTATTTGGTTGTTCTGATTCATGGCCTTTCCAGGTTTTGATAGTGCAGGTCCATTTTTTTCCTTATTGGCTTCCTCTCCTTTGGCATTTAAATCCCTTTCAGCTTTTTAAAATCAATAGTCACTTGCTGAACTTCTTTTTGTTGTTCATAATATAGTTGCTATCATCTGCTGTCGATGCCTCTTCCATTCTTTTTATCTTCTGGGATACTAGTGGTTTTATTCCTTTTAGGAGGGTTTTGAGAAGGATCTAAGATAGTTGTCTGGCTTTAAGCTACCATGTTTAATTGGAGATCTTTAGGACTATATTTCTGACATTAAAGATGATCCTATTAATCCAATGTTTAATTCTTTAAATGAATTAAAGAATTAATTTACCTACCTACAAAAGTTAAGTCTGAACTACTGGATGCTTTCCAAAGTGTTTCAAGCTCTTGGCCCTTATTTATCTATGTTCTAGGAACGTCCTATTGCGTCTTTCAATTTTGGTCCTGTTAAAAAATCATTTCCGGTATGTGTTCTAATGTTTCCGGGTTGAAAGGTACAGAAAAGAAGGAGGAAGACAGTGAATAAGCCTTTCACACAATTTGTGAAATAAAGATTTTGGAAACTTCTCGGTATACTAGTGAAAACATGAACAATGCAGAATATGTAGAAGAAAATTTTCAGCAGAGGAGAGAGGCGTAGGATACTTACCAGAACACTGAAGAGGATCCAGAATCAGGTACAACAGGTATAATGGAGGACATGAGAAGAAGCTGGCATAAAAATGACTATATTTGTGACATTGTCTATTTACACCATTTTAAGTTCTATCAGTTTTTGCTTCTGGTGTTTTTGAAGCACTGATGTTAGGTGCATAAATGCTTAGCATTGCTAAGTTATTTGATTAAATGAAATCTTTATGAAAAGACCTTCTTTATCCTTGGTTCTGTCTCTAATCAAAAATAGATTTGTCTGATTAAGTTAGGCTAACCTTTTGATTAGCATTCACATGGCATATCTTTACCTATTTTTTCCTTTTATTGTGTATATGTCTTTATCTTTATTTATTTAATTTTTATAATTGAAATGTAGTTGACATGCAATATTGTGTTTTAGGCTTATTACACAATGACTTGATATTCATGTACATCCCTTCTCCAGGGCATCTTCCTGACCTAGGAATAGAACTGGGGTCTTCTGCATTGCAGGTGGATTCTTTACCAGCTGAGCTACCAGGGAAGCCCACATTGTGAAATTATCACCATGATAAGTCTAGTAACCATCTGTCCCTATACAAAGTTATTACAGTATTATTGACTGTGTTCTTGTGCTGTATATTACAATCTATGTCTTATTCATTTTATAACTGGAGGTTTATACCTCTTAATCCCCTTCACCAATTTTGCCCCACCTCATCACCCTCCCACATGGCAATCATCTGTTTATTCTATGAGCTTGCTTTTGTTCTGTTTGTTGATTGGTTTTGTTTATTAAACTGCACATATAAGTGAAATTATATGGTATTTATCTTTCTCTATCTGACGTTTCACTTAGCATAATATCCTCTATATCCTCCCATGTCGTTTCAAATGACAAAATTTCATTTTTTATGGCTCCAATTTCATTTATATTTAAAGTAATTATTGATAAGTATGTACTTATGCCACTTTGTTTTTTAAAAATTATTTTTAAGTTCTTTTGATTCTTTTTTTCTTTTGCTCTCTTCTCTTGGTACTTGATGACTATCTTTGGTGTTATGTTTCAAGTCCTTTCTTTCTTTGTGTGTGTGTGTGTGTGTGTGTGTGTGTATCTTTATAGGTTTTTGATTTGTGATTACCTTGCACTTAATATACAACAGCCTACATTTGTGTGTGTCTGTGTGTATATATGTGTGTGTGTGTGTATGTGAGATTATTTTAAGTTGCTGATTTCTGAAATTCAAATGCATTCTAACAACCCTAGGTTTTTACTTCCCCCTTCCCACTGTTTACTCTTTTTGATGTCATACTTCACTTCTTTGTGTGTGTGATCCCTTAACTATCTATTGTGAATATTGATGATTTTCCTCCTTTTGTCTTTTAATCTTCCAACTAGATTTATGAGTGATTGATCTACTATCTTTTTTGTCTATTTACATTTACCAATGAAAATTTTGTTTTAATTTTCATATTTCTTTTTGTGGCCTTTTATTGTACACTTCAGTTCAGTTCAGTTCAGTTCATTTCAGTTCAGTTCAGTCGCTCAGTCGTGTCTGACTCTTTGTGATCCCTTATTTCTTGTAAGACTGGTTTCATAGTATTGAACTCTTTTAGCTTTCACTTGTCTGTAAAACTTTTGTTCTCTCCATCAAATCGCAATGAAAGCCTTGCCAGGTGGAGTATTCTTGGTTGTAGGTTTTTCTCTTTCATCAGTTTAAATATATTGTGTCACTTCCTTCTGGCTTGCAGAGTTTCTGATGAAAAGTCAGCTTATAATCTTGTGGGAGTTCCCTTGTCTGTAACTGATTGCTTCTCCCTTGATGTTTTTGTTATTATCTCTTTACCTTTAATTTTTGCCATTTTATTTATAACTTGTCTTGATGTAGACTTCTTCGGGTTCATCTGTTTGGGACTCTCTGTACATCCTGGACCTGGATGTCTATTTATTTTCCCAAGACGAGGAGATTTTTAGCTATTATTTCTTCAAATACATTCTCTACCCTTCTCTCTCTCTCCTCCTTCATAATTAAATGTTAGTATGCTTGATGTTGTCCCAGAGGTCTTTTAAACTGTCTTCATGTTTTAAATTCTCTTAGCATTTTTCATGTTCACCTTCAGTGATTTCCAGTACTCTGCTTTCTAGATAACTGATCCTTTCCTCTCTGTCACCTGAGCTACTATTGATTTCTTCTAGTGTAGTGTTTATGTCAGTTATTGTATTTTTTTCAGCTTTGTTTGGTTCTTCTTTGTATTTTCTGATGCTTTTAAAAAATTCTCCCTGTGTTCATCCATTCTCCCAAGTTTGGTGAGCATCTTTATGATCATTGCCTAAATTTTTTATTGGGTAGTTTGATTATCTCTACTTCATTTAGTTATTTTTTTGTTTTTGAAATTTTGTCTTTTTCTTTCATTTGGAACATATTTCTCTGTCTTCTCATTTCCCCCAAATTTCTGCATTTATTTCTGTGTATTAGATGGGATGGTTTCATTTCCTGACCTAGGAGCAGTGGCCTTATGTAGAAGATGTCTTATGGGGCCCAGCACAACTCTTCCCTCTGGTCACCAGAGCTGTGTTCCAGGAATGTCCCCTGTGTGTTGCATGCACATTTCTGCTGTGGTGCATCTGGCTGCTGCGACTGTGCTGGTAGGTGGGCTGTCCCTTGGTCCAGCTGGCTACAGAGCCTTGCCTTGTGTGGTGACTGTTGGCCCAATGGAAGGTAGAATAGGCTTCCCACACAGTTGGCTGTTTAACCCAAGAAGGTGCACAGCTATCATTGGCCCACTGCTGCATGAGACTAAGTTTCAGTGATGCTGTCTACATGGCTAAGGGAGCTCAGGTCTAATATTTATCTGCTGGTGGATGGAGCTGTTTCCCTGCATGGTCAGGGGGATTTATGGTTGATATCAGCATGCTAGTGGGCAGGGCTGAGTTCCCTCCCTATTGTCTTCATGGCCTGGGGCCAGGGCTTGGGGTTGATGTTGGCCTGTTGAAGGACACGTAAGCCCTAGTCCTAATAGGCTAGAGAGGGTTCCAAAATGGTACTCACCATTTGGATGGTGACAATGGTGAGCACCATTGTTAATGCAGTAGGTCAAGCTCCTGAAACATGCTGCTGCCACCTTTTCTGTTCTTACAGGGGGTTCCAGTTGTCTTCTCTCTGAGAGGCTCTCTAAGATCAGTGAACACCCTGACCCAGGATCCTTTCAAACTACTGCCTCTATGCTGAGACTTGGAGCACTTGAGGGTTTGTGCATGCCCTTTAAGAGTGGCATATCTACTTCCTATAGCACTCCAGCTCTCCCAAGCAAAAGCCCTGCTGTTTTCCCAAAATGGGGAGCTCGATGTGGGGCTTGGGCCCCTCACCCTTTGGAGAGGGTCTCGACAATTGTGATATTCTCCCCATTTTGGGTCACTGATCTGGGGGTGTGTATTCTGGCTATATTACATGCCTGCTCTTCTTACCTGTCTCATTATGGTTTCCCCTTTATGTCTTTAACTGTGGAAATTTTGTCTATTAGTCTTCAGGTTGTTGTCAACAATAGCTGCTCTGTAAGTGTTAGTAATTTTGGTGTGTCCATGGGAAGAAGTGATCTTGGGGTCTTACTACATCTCCATTTTGACCACCTCCTCTGCATGTGTCTTTATATTTAAAGTGGGTTCCTTGTAGTCAGTGTGTATTTGGGTTGTGGTTCCCCCTCCCTGTTTTATTGAGATATAATTGACAAACAACATTGTATTATTTTGAGATGTACAATGTAATGATTTGATACATATATTTATTGTGAAGTGGGTACTGCAGTGTTTTGTTAACACCCATATTCTCACCTAGTTACACACTCTTTTCTTATAGTGATAACTTTTAAAATCTACTCTCTCAGCAACTTTCAAATATACAATACAGTATTGTTAACTACAGTCACAAAGCTTAACAGTATATCTCCAGAAATTATTTTTCTTATAGCTGGAAGTTTGTATCTTTTGGTCACCTTCACCCATTTTGTCCATGTTCCAACTCCCACCTCAGGTAATCTGTATTTCTAGGAGTTCAGATTTTTCATTTTTTGTTTTTTTGTATTTTTATATATAAGTGAGACCATATATTTGTCTGTGTAACTTATTTCACTTAGCATAATGTCCTCAAGATCCAGCCATATTGTTTGTTGCAAATAGCAATATTTCCTATTATCTAAAGCTGAATAATATTATACACACAGACACATTTCCTTTTTCCATTATTTGTCAGTGGACACTTAGGTTGCTTCCATGATATGACTATTATAAATAGTGCTGCAATGAATATGGCTGTGTAGATATCTCATTAAGATAGCAATTTTGTTTCTACTGGATACATACCCAGACATGGCATTCCCAGATCATATGGTATTTCTATAATTAGATTTTTATTACATCAGATGATCTCTGATGTTTAGTGGGCTGTTTTGACTATTTACATGTAAGGTGATGACTAATTTTGAGCCTATGTTCTTGTGATATTGTAGAATTTCATGTGTAGTTCATAAACTTGCAATAACACACTTTCATATCTTTATTTCCAATCTGTTTTATTGCCACACATTTAACTTTTATATATGTTATAAACTCTACTCTGCATTATTGCTTTTATTTGAGTCAAATATCTTTTAAAGACACATATATTTACTCCTATAGCCCTATCTCTAAGTGTTCTTCATGCCTTTGTCTATATTCATATTTTTATCTGATATTATTTTTCTTTCACTGGACAGATTTCCTTTTAAAATTTCTTGTTGGGTGGATTTACTGATGATGAAAACTTTCAGCTTTTGCATATCTAAAAAAGTCTTTATTTCACTTTCATATTTGAGGATTTTTGGTGAGGTAAAGAATCTAAGTTCTTATTTTTTCTTTTGATAATTTAAAGAGGTTGTTCCACAGCCTTCTCATTTGCATTGTTAATGACATGATATCTGCTGCCTATCTTAATTTTTTTCAAAACATAATACATAAAAAGCTTTTTTTTCCCTGGTTGCATTTAAGATTTTCTATTTATCACAGGTTATGAGCAAATTAATTATACTGTGCCTTAGCATAATTTTATTCATGTTTCTTGTGCTGTAATATTTTTGAGCTTGGATTTGTGTATTTATTGCTTATCAAATCTGTAAAACTTCCTGTCACTATTTCTTCAAGTATTTTTCCTGTCCCCATCTCTCCCTCTCCTTTCAAGAACTCTAATTACATGTCTTGTTCTCTAGCTCACTAATATTTTTTGAAAATTTCATTTATGTAGGTATCTATAGTTTGTCTTTTTAGTATGGATATAATTTTATTATCAGAAAATAAGCCATTTACATTTTGAAAGAAGTAAATATGAATGCCTAGACTGGTGGCTCAGGTGGTAAAGAATCTTCCTGCAATGTGGGAGATATGTATTTGATCCCTGAGTTGGGAAGATCCGCTGGAGGAGGGCATGGCAACCCACTCTAATATTCTTGCCTGGAGAATCCCCATGGACAGAGAAGCCTGGAGGCTACAGTTCATGGGGTTGCAAAGAATTGGATACAACTGAGCAACTAAGCACATACATTATTAGAAAAATAAATACTCTCTTCTTAGAGTGGTACAGTGTTTTCATTATATAAGAGGAGAGACAGAGACCCTAATTAAAATAATTGATAAATTTCAGATAAATCTGAAAGCACTCATGTGCTTCATAAAAATAATAGAAGCACCTTCAAAGCAAATGACAAAATAACATATTTACAAAAAGTTAATATATTTTATATAAGAACCATTTACTTAAGGTAAGCAATAGAATAATGGACATGAATATTGATTAAAAAATTTGTAAAACAAGGATACAAATTCTAACCAATATTAAAAAAAGGTCACTACTGTTAGTCATTTAAAGTTCAAATAAAATACTGCAACATTGAATGTGTTTATTAAAAATATGGTATAATAGTCTCTTTTTGGACTATTATCATGATGTTGAACTTCTGGGATACATCATGTAAACATTTGGGAGGCTTTTGACACACTCTGTCATTTTCAGTGTAAGAAACAGTGCCAGACATAACAATACAGTACTTGTATGAGTCTGTATGTATCTGTAGGCTAGAGAAGCAATATGATATAATAGTAGAAACAATAGCCTTTGGAAACAGACTCCTGGCTGATTACCACGAATTATTACTAGCCTTTGGCCAAGTTACATTGTTGCTCCAGGTCTTATTTTACTGAGCTATAGAAAAAGAAAGGTATTAAGATAAAGATTAATTAATAATTTATGTCATAGGGTTCTTTTATTTTGTTTATTTTAGAAATAAATAATTTAGAATATGTAAAGCACTTAGAAAATTATGAGGCACACAGTAAGTGCACCATGTATTTACTGATTATTATTATAGAAAGTTACTTACATTGTCAATCAATCTGTAGAATAATATTTAATGGCAAAATTTTGAAAACTATAGTCTTGAGAGAGAAAAGTAAATTATTATATATGTTAAATTCTTTTTTCAAAAACAGATTATGTGCTAAAACACAACAAATATTTCAATGAATATCTCTGGTATGAATATTTTGTATGTGCATGCTAAATCGCTTTAGTTGTGTCTGACTATTTGTGACTCTTACTGTAGCCTTCCAGGCTCCTCTGTCCATGGGATTCTCCAGGCATAAATACTGGAGTGGGTTTTTTACGTCCCTGTATTTTCTGCACAAGCTTTACAATTAGAAAAATCACTCAATTAAACAAACACAAACAGCTTGAATGTCCTCTCTTTAGGTGCTTTCCCTAGCTTCTTAGTCAAAGTTAATTGCTCCCTCGATTCTCACAGAGCTTCTGTTAAGGAATTGCATTCTAACGGCTTGTTTACATTTTTGTCTCCATCACTAGACTCTGAGCTCCTCTAACTTGTTTAACTTTACGTCCCCATGTCTGACACACAACAGAGTGTGTGTCACTCTGTTTAATAAGGTAAACTCCAAAACCCCTATAGCAGCAACTTTCAATCAAGTCATAGAGGGAATGGTGCTTGTGGTATTTAAAAGGCATATCCTATGGTAAAACATAGTTTTATATGTGGAAAATGAAAAAGATGCCAATTGTAGGTTAAGTTCAACAAGTCATCTTGGGTGGTGGTGATAGACTGATGTCTTCACTAGGGTATGGGATAAGCCACCCTTGAAGTGTTAAAGAATATGGGCTGGTGAGATATAGGGTGTGTGTGTGTGTGTGTGTGTGTGTGTGTGTGTGTGTGTGTGTGTAGAGTGTTTACATTTAGGAGAAAGGAACCTTAGCTTTGAAAAATACTGCTCTTTGACATACCTTTGGAAAGAGAATCTCTAATTAAGAAAAGGGCACATCTGAGCCTCTTGAGTTCTTTGAATGTCTTTCCTAGTCAGTCAGTTCAGTAGCTCAGTCATGTTCAACTCTTTGCGACCCCATGGACTACAGCACGCCAGGCTTCCCTGTCCTTCACCAGCTCCTGGAGTTGACTCAAACTCATGTGCCTTCAGTTGTTGATGTCATCCAACCATCTTATCGTCTATCATCCCCTTCTCCTGCCTTCAATCTTTCCCAGCATTAGGGTCGTTTCCAATGAGACAGTTCTTCACATCAAATGGCCAAAGTATTGGAGTTTCAGTTTCAACATCAGTCATCCCTAGAGTTATGTCCATACTGATCTCATGGGGTGTACTGCTCTAAGTAGATTATGTCCAGAGCAGAGTCAAAATCCTTTCTTCTGGGGCTGAGGTATCCCTATGACTCCAGCTGGTTTTACTAAATATGTAGAGGGACAAGAAAGTACATATCAGTAGTCAGCAGGGACTCCCAACCTCTGAGACCTAAAAGGTCTGATGATCTGTGGTAGAGCTGATGTAATAATAATAGAAATAAAGTGCACAATAAATATAATGTACTTGACTCATGCTGAAACCAATCCTCCCACTCCAGTCCATGGAAAAATTGTCTTCCATGAAACCAGTCCCTGGTGCCTAAATGGTTGGGGACCACTGGTCAATTGGGAGTGTAAATTGTCTCACAAAACATAATTTTTTTTTTATCCTAACTGACTCACTTTCAAATTTACATTAGAATTTGGGAATGAATTAATCCAACCAGGGAACCCCACTCACTCTATCCCCCATCCCTGCCCTAATTTGCCCTTAGAATTCAAGACCTTTCTTCCAGGCTTGTCCTCTGCCTGAAAGACAGTGTCCTTCTCACTAACTGATATCAGAGGCAATTTATTTTTAGATGAGACACTGCTTCTTAGCAGTAGGGGTGTGGGCTTATTCTGAAGTGTTGATCATAGCATTCCGAAACAAACATTGAGCAGAATGTGAACTGACCAAAAATTCCCTCATAGCTTGCATTGTGATTCTATAAAGGAGAATAACTATATTCTTTTATTTATGATCTGAATAGCTAAAGAAAATATTTTTGAGGTGCTAACTGATATGTTTTGTTCTCGGTATCTCTTTCTACTCCCTAACCCTCTTCAACTGGCATTTTGTCCTCATTGCCTCAGAAGTGAAGACACCAGAAGAGGGGGTCATTCTTGACATTAGTCTCAAAAGCTTGGGCTCTGCTGAACCAGAGTGAAAATGGAGTATGGCATATGTTTCTACCTGCCCAGGTAAGACCCCAAGGAAGCAACAGGTCAGCAGGTTCTCTGTACCCAGAATGACACTGAAGCGGGGGTGCCATACATGGTACAGGTTGTCACAGGCACCCTCTTCTCAGATTTCCCTGCGACACAGTGCAGGCAGAAGGTACAGAAAATGTCAAGGCTCTGGAAGGGTGAAGGTGTCATTTACTGTCATTGGCTGTGCCAGTGTGGGAACAACATTTTCCAGGGCTTGAGGGTGACATGTTTGTAGGACAGAGAGCACAGAGTGAGACCAGGTCTTGTAGTGGAGAATGAAAGTGAAAGTGTTAATTGTTCAGTCATGCCAGACTCTTTGCGACCCCATGGCCTGCAATCTACCAGGTTGCTCTGTCCATGGGATTTTATAGCAAAGATACTGGAATGGTTTGCCATTTCTTTCTCCAGGCGATCATCCTAACCCAGGAATTGAACCCAGGTCTCCTGCATTGCAGGCAGATATTTTATTAATAAACCCTAAATATATTAGGGCTCCTTTGAATCATTTAAAACGCATGCTTATTCTTTGGGGTCATATCAGATTATGAGTACAGAAAGAAGCTAGAGCTCAATGTAGAACAAAAATTTTTTTCTGATTTGAAAAGTGCATTTGATACAAAGAGCAACATGCTAAACAGAGAAAATAAAAGGGGAATGGAAATTTTTTGAAAATAGTTTTGCTTATAAATGGTAGTCATATAATTAGCCTAGCATACAAATGCAGTATAATTAATGCTATTATCATACATTTAATAGTGTACATTTAATAAGATACATTTATGTTTTAAATGTATGTTTTAAAATATCTAGGAAAATTCTATAAATATAATGTAATTGAATCAATTTAAAGTAAAGTTTGCCCCCTTCTCTTTGGTCTTGGGTTTCCATTGTCACACCCACATTTTCTGATACAAAAGGGTTAAATATGTTGAGGCATTTCAAATCTCTAGGCTTCTTTTCCTCTGATAAACTGACTTATATTTAGCTTGTTCTTATATCGTTGTTACCCATGATCCAGTGTTACATAAAATTCTCACTCACAAAATACATGTGTCATTTTTATGAAATGTATAACTAATCTCAACATTATATGAAAATGCCATACATAGTTACAAAAATAGATAATAGTATGAGTACTATGAATAATCAGTGTTTCTATGGTTAAAGCAGTGTCAGTGTTTTCATTATAGTCCCTATTTCAAAAATTATAACTTGACCAAAGGATTTTCTACTAAGATTTGATGTGGTTTTTGAGCTCTCAACCAGAGCAATTTTTTTCAAAGTGCTTTTTCAGAAAGATTTGCCATTTCTTAGTATTAGACATGTATAGAGGCAGGGCAGATTCCCATTGCACCATCACTTCAAATGTCCTTTTGTTACTGAAACATGCTTGCCTGCAAAAATAGAGGGATAAGCCACAAAAGGCTACCTGTGTCCTTGGATCTATGTCATGGGCTGTCTTACAAGGAAAACAACTTTCCAGTGATGAAATTGACTGGTATAAAACTGCACATTTCCTTTGTTACTAAATTGTTATTTTTTTATCTGAAGTTTCTGCAATAGTTCCTTTGTTCTTTATTTCAAAATCCATCAATTCTAAGAATCCTTTATCCCTCTGAAATCCTGTTAAATCAATAGGTCATCTCCCTGAAATTATAAGGCCCTTTCCATTATTGACATTCTTTTTGCTGTTTATTTTAAACAAATATATTCCTACCATTTTTCACTTTTGAAGACATGGGCTAAGTGAGTTTCCCCAAATCTAAATTCCTACTGACATAACTCAGTGCCTTATAGCCTTATAATACACACAAATCTAATACCTCCTGAGGACCTAAGCTCCTAGGACCCATCAGTTAGAATGGAACTTTTAATGATAGCAATAATAATAATGATTAATTCTTTGGTCCTGTGTCCTCAGTGTTCTCATAACATTTTGTTCATGTAATTTCTATAGCACTTGGTCATTTACAGGACTTCTGCCCTGAGAACTTCTCAAAGGGAAATTCTGTCCTAATTTTGCCCCCTTTCATGGGTCCCCTTCACCTATAAATCAGAGGCTAAATATAAAATAAAGACTTTTGACTTTGACCTACTCTTGGCAATTGCTTGCACTCTTTAAAGTAGCTCTGCCTGAGTTGTTGCTATGTGAGACAATTTGAACTCACCGATCTAGCATCTCATATCTTACCACAGAAGATCTCTATAATACCAACCATGCACTTCCTTCTCTCCTTCAAGGTAGGAACTGGATAGGGATCAATACTTATTCCTCTCTGTATGTCTAGAACTATACTTTTTGTGACTCCATGAACTGTAGCCCACCAGGGTCCTCTGTCTATGGGATTTTCCAGGCAAGAACACTGGAGTGCATAGCCATTCCCTTCTCCAGGGGATCTTCCTGACCCAGGGATCCAAACTGGATCTCTCGCATTGCAGGTTGATTCTTTACCATCTGAGCCACCAGGGAAGCCCTGTATTTAGAACTAAGGACATAGAAAATGTACACTCTATCTGTATTAGCTCTGTTCACTAACCAAATGAACTTGCCATGTGCAGACTGTTCTGCATAAGGTGTTAATTCACAATGATTCAAATTAACATTAATATTTACAGACATTGCTGTTCATTTATCTTAGCTCATTTACTTTATCATAAAATAAAGCTGAGTTAAACATTACTATATGCAGAAGAAATTTAAAATGGTTATGTAGTACAGCAAACCTTATAAGGCATTAATCTTCATTACTGAGGAGACGTTTGATAATTCCCTTAAGGATACACCACTTGAGTTACAAGATTCCTCCAGGGAAAAGATGAATGCTTTGAGATATAAACATCCCTGCATGTTATAGGATTTCTTGCAATAGATAGAGGATTTCTTATGACAGATTTGAGGAGACCAGGAAAAACTGGAAACTTTATGAGCTAGATGGATTGAATTGATGGCCCCAACTTTTTATATATCCTTGTACCCGTGTCCTTTGCTATCACCCTCTCACACTGATCTTAGACTTGGCCACATAACTTTCTTTGACTAATGAGACAGAATAAACCTGACATGAGCAGCTTAAAAAATATTTGCAAATTTCCACTTATGCAGTTAGACTTTTGCCACTACCTAGAGAACATGCTCCAGAGAAGGCAATGGCACCCCACTCCAGTACTCTTGCCTGGAAAATCCCATGGATGGAGGAGTCTGGTAGGCTGCAGTCTATGAGGTCACTAAGAGTCGGATACGACTGAGCAACTTCACTTTCACTTTTCACTTTCATGCATTGGAGAAGGAAATGGCAACCCACTCCAGTATTCTTGCCTGGAGAGTCCCAGGGATGGGGGAGCCTGGTGGGCTGCTGTCTGTAGGGTCACACAGAGTTGGACATGACTGAAGCGACTTAGCAGCAGCAGCAGCAGCAGCAGAGAACATGCCCAGTCTGGTTGATTGGAGGAAATGGGAGAGTGTGAAAAAGATGAATTGTCCTAACTGAAGCTTCCCAGACCAGCCAATTCTGGTCCACTCACCAACTGACTGGATACATTGGTGAGCCCATCCTAGATCAACTGAGCTCAACCCTGATCAGCAAAACTGCTCACCAGAGCCATAGTTTTGTGAGAAATAATTAAAGTTATTGCATTAAGCCATTTACTTTTAGGATGATTTGTCAAATAGTATCATGTGGCAATAGACAAAATCGATACAGTGGCCAATTTTCCTGTAAGACAATTATGAAAGTTACAATTCTTATAAGATGTATAAGGAATTTAGATTTTAAACTTTCAGTAATTTCAAGTAGAGAGTAGGCATACAAATTAAAAAGTTGAGCTAGAAATTAAAAGTTGTTTTGTTTTCAGAAGGGATAAAAAAAGATTGGAGAAAATGAGATAATTTTCAGAGTCAGTTTGTTGTTTCAGTAAAATAAAGGCTCTGGAAGCAGATTTTGTGGGCTAGAGTTCTGACTCCAACTCTTTCATGGTAGTGTGACCTTGATCAAACTACTTAATGTCTCTATGCTTCCTTTTCCTCGTCTGTAAAGTTGGAATACCTACTGATGGTAGATGGTTTTGAAAGTTATATGAGGAGATACATGTCAGATACTTTGAATAGTTTGACATATAATAAGCAGCCAATAATGTTAGCTTTTATTATTTAAGAGGTAGAGTGGCTAAAATAGAGTGACACCAAATCATTACTGTGTGTCAAGTTTCAGGATATAAGGTAGGACTTATATCAAATAGGACTTTGGCAAAAGTGAAAGTGCTCAGTCTTGTCTGACTGCAACCTGATGGACTGTAGCCCATCAGGTACTAATTGTTTCTTTTCTGGGTATTTTTAAAGGCTGGTATCAGTTGCAAGGGGCTTCCCAGGTTGCTCAGTGGTAAAGAATCTTCCTTCCAATGCAGGAGACTCGGAAGACGCAGCAGACAGGGGTTCAATCCCTAGGTTGGGAAGATTCCCTGAAGAAGGAAATGGCAACCCACTCTAGTATTCTTGCCTGGAAAATTCCATGGACAGAGGAGCCTGGTGGGCTACAGTCCATGGCCTTTCAAAGAACTGGATATGACTGAGCACACACATACCACACATCAGTTGCAAAATCATTAAACAAAAGAGGAGTAGTGGGTTATAGGTGATGGCAAATATGAATTTAAATTATGTGATGATAAGCAAGTCATTGAGTCTTCCTGGAATTTGGCTTATTCATTAGTACATGAAGGCCTGGCTGAACAAGATGGTCTCGAAGGAACTGTAAGCCTTGATAATTTGTTACTCCTGAATTTACAGTGAAAGTAAAAGTTGCTCAGCTGTGTCCAACTCTTTGCAACCCCATGGCCTATACAGTCCATGGAATTCTCCAGGCCAGAATACTGGAGTGGGTAGCTGTTCACTTCACCAGGGGAATCTTCCCAACTCAGGGATCAAACCCAATTCTCCCACATTGCAGGCAGATTCTTTAGCAGCTGAGCCACCAGGGGAAGCCCCTTATAGTAGCAGAACTTATCGTAACCGAGTAGTAAAAATAAACAACTGGGGATTTTCTTAATGCATGAACAGTTCTAAATGGTAAGAAAGAATAGCAGTGATAACATTTTAAGTAAAATTCCATTGTTTTATACAAAGACAAATAATATAATATGTATTGGTGATGTTTCCTGGGACCTGCATTATGCCAGATATTGTGATAGATGCTGAAGACTAAGAGATAAAACATATTTACACTGAGTACCTATGAGTACCTATAGGTACTATAGTGTGAAGACAGGAAGAGCTGAGAGAGAGAAATAATTTTCTACTTAAAAAAAAATATGTTGTATCTTATTCTTCATTAAAGGTTGACTTTGCTGACTTGTATGAGATAAAGTCAAAACTTGTGTTTATGGCCACTAGCATATAGATCTGGAGAAGGCAATGGCAATCCACTCCAGTACTCTTGCCTGGAGAATCCCATGGACAGAGGAGCCTGGTAGGTTGCGGTCCATGGGGTCACTAAGAGTTGGACACGACTGAACGACTTCACTTTCACTTTTCACTTTCATGCATTGGAGAAAGAAATGGCAACCCACTCCAGTGTTCTTACCTGGAGAATCCCAGGGACGGGGAAGCCTGGTGGGCTGCCGTCTATGGGGTCGCCCAGAGTTGGACACGACTGAAGTGACTTAGCAGCAGCAGCAGCAGCAGCAGCAGCAGCAGCAGCAGTATACAGATCCTCCTACAGTCTTTATGTGTTTTAATATTTTTTCCATAAGAGTACAAAAGTGGAAAATTTTATCCCTAAACAAATAATTGTGTCTAAGCAAACAAACAGAATATGGTGGTGCTTATTATTAAGATGTCTCTCAGCTTTCAGCTGACATCTAAATTCAGCTTTATGAGTCGAGTCTCAGATTTTATCTTGCCAGAAACTCCCTATAACACTCTGCCAATAGGGAGCACTAGAGGAAAATGAGGGTGCTGAGCAAGAAAGAAGGAAACTTCCTGTTCCTGTGAGCTTCTAGAGGGCTTTCTGTGAGTTTATCACTTTAGTAACATCGAAATCCAGTTTGCAGTTTTTCTAGCATGTCAGAGCCAGTTTCATGATGTATCAATACATAGACACCAGCCCCAGCTGATCAATACACCTCACAGAAGTTGGAGGTTCAGCCACCTTGGGCCCTTTCTTGACAATTCTGTTATGTAATTATCTCAACCTCTAGTTTTTGTCCCATAGTCTGTATGCTGTTAGCTGCCTCTTGCATTGGCTATTTTTGATATACTTTGTGATAATTCTTTGTACTCTTTTAATTACTTAGTTAACAATTTTATACATAATTACTAACTCTCTATAAAATTTTCTCTATGCAAAAAGTGATGTAGTTTCTGTTTGGGGCAAGTGAGGATCTTAACAACGTACTTTAAAAACTATTTTTAATTGAAATAAAATTGTGCACAGCAAGTGTGTGTCTTTGTTTTGGCTGCTATAACAGAATATAGTTGCCCCTTGAACAATTCAGGGCGATAGGGGTGCTCACCATCCACACAGTTGAAAATCTGAGTAAAACTTTACATCCTGCTCTCTGTATCAGATTTTTCATTTGTGGATTCACACCATGGTGAATTGTGTAGTACTGTGGTATGTATTTAGTGAAAGAAATCCATGTATAAGTGAACCTCTCCCGTGCAGTGGAAACTGCTGCTCAAGGATCAACAATACTATAAACTGGGTAGCATATGAAAAACAAAAGTTTACTTCTCACAGTTCTGCAGTCCGAGAAGTCTAAGATCAAAGGCATTGGAAGCTTTAGTGTCTGGTAAGAATTCACCTTTTGGTTCATATATAACAATCTTGCTGTGTCCTTATCTGGTGGAAAGGGTATGAGAACTCTCTTTTATAAGAGCACTTACATGACTGGGATCTCATTTCTTTCTTTTTTTTTTTTTTTTTTTTTGGGATCTCATTTCTAAGGGCACCAATCCCATTCAAGAGGGCTAACCTTAATCCATGACCAATTCACCTTCCAAAGGTCTCATCTCTAAATACCATCATAAGCTAAGCTAAGCTAAGTCACTTCAGTCATGTCCGACTCTGTGTGACCCCATAGACGGCAGCCCACCAGGCTCCCCCGTCCCTGGGATTCTCCAGGCAAGAACACTGGAGTGGGTTGCCATTTCCCTTTCCAATGCATGAAAGTGAAAAGTGAAAGTGAAGTTGCTCAGTCATATCCGACTCCTAGCGACCCCATGGACTGCAGCCCACCAGGCTCCTCCATCCATGGGATTTTCCAGGCAAGAGTACTGGAGTGGGGTGCCATTGCCTTCTCCAAAATACCATCATATTGGGGATTAAATTTCAACATGAATTTTGGGGGGCTACTAACATTCAGTTAATAGTTTAATTCAGTTGCTCAATTATGTCCGACTGCTTGCAACCCCATGAACTGCAGCACGCCAGGCCTCCCTGTCCATCACCATAATAGCAGTGTATAAACTTAAATTTAGAAATTGATGTTTTTATATGTATATATTCATCATCTGAATGAAAACTAAGATCATGGCATCTGGTCCCATCACTTCATGGCAAATAGATGGGGAAACAGTGGAAACAGTGACAGACTTTATATTTTTGGGCTCCAAAATCACTGCAGATGGTGACTGCAGTCACAAAATTAAAAGACACTTGTTCCTTAGAAGAAAAGTTATGATCAACCTAGAGAGCATATTAAAAAGCAGAGACGTTACTTTGCCAACAAAAGTCCATCTAGCCAAAGCTATGGTTTTTCCAGTAGTCATGTATGGATGTAAGAGTTGTACTATAAAGAAAGCTGAGCGCCGAAGAATTGATGCTTTTGAACTGTGGTATTGGAGAAGACTCTTGAGAGTCCCTTGGACTGCAAGGAGATCCAACCAGTCAATCCTAAAGGAAATCAGTCCTAGGTGTTCATTGGAAGGACTGATATTGAAGGTGAAACCCCAATACTTTGTCCACTTGATGTGAAAAGCTAACTCATTTGAAAAGACTCTGATGCTGGGAGGGATTGGGGGCAGGAGGAGAAGGGGACGACAGAGGATGAGATGGCTGGATGCCATCACTGACTCAATGGACATGAGTTTGAGTAAACTCTGGGAGTTGGTGATGGACAGGGAGGCCTGGCATGCTGCAGTCCATGGGGTTGCAAAGAGTGGGACACAACTGAGTGACTGAGTGGAACTTAACTGATTCATCATCTGGATCAAAATATAGAAAAACTACAGTGCTCAGATGGTTTTGTGTGTCCTCACCTTGTTAATACTCCCTGCAAAGATAATTACCATTGAACTATATATTAATAGAATTATACAGTATATAATTGTTAATGTGTCTGGTTTCTTTTATTGAATATAATATTTTTGAGATTCATTGTGTGTAGTTTTTTTGTTCTCTTTCATTAGTGTGCTTTTTTCATTTATGCCTATCATAATTTGTTTATGCATTTTCTAATTTTAATTTAAATTAATTTATTTAAATTGTAGGCTAATTACTTTATAATATTGTATTGGTTTTTGTTGACAGATATTTCTTTATAGTTTTGACTGTTTTGAAAAAAGCTGTTTTAAGAAGTCTTGCACACAATGGAGTATTACTCAGCCATTAAAAAGAATTCATTTGAATCAGTTCTGATGAGATGGATGAAACTGGAGCCGATTATACAGAGTGAAGTAAGCCAGAAAGAAAAACACCAATACAGTATACTAACACATGTATATGGAATTTAGGAAGATGGCAATGACGACCCTGTATGCAAGACAGGGAAAGAGACACAGATGTGTATAATGGACTTTTGGACTCAGAGGGAGAGGGAGAGGGTGGGATGATTTGGGAGAATGACATTCTAACATGTATACTATCATGTAAGAATTGAATCGCCAGTCTATGTCTGATGCAGGATACAGCATGCTTGGAACTGGTGCATGGGGATGACCCAGAGAGATGTTATGGGGAGGGAGGTGGGAGGGGGGTTCATGTTTGGGAATGCATGTAAGAATTCAAGATTTTAAAATTTAAAAAAATAAAAAATTAAAAAAAAAAAGAAGTCTTGCACAAGTCTTTTGGTGAGCATAAGCCCTCACTTTGGGGGTATGCGCCCCCAAATGGAATTGTTGGGTCTTAGAGTATGTATTTGTTTAGCTTTAGTAACTACTGCCAAACTGCTTTCCAAGTCAGTTGTACTAATGTACACTCCCACCTGCACTGCATAAAGTTCCAGTTGATAAGCATCTTTGCAATTATTTCTTTAAATATTACTTCTTTCTCAATTTCTCCTTTTCCTTCTGTGATGGGATAAATAGAGGTTGGAGTTGTGTACCACATGTTACTTATACTATGTTATTTTTTAAATTTCTTTTTTCCTTTTTGTACTTCGATGTATATATTTTAAATTTACATGACTTTGGGCCTATTTACCCAGTCTTCTGTTGTGTCCAATCTGATGTTAAACTCATGAGTTCTGAATTTCAGATATTGTATCATTCAGTTCTAGAATTCCCATTTTATCGTTTTGAAATTCACTTGTAAAATTCTCCATCTTTTCATCTATTTTGTGCATATGATTTATATATATTAATTATATATCAATTACAATTAAAGTCCTTTCTGATCTGTTATCTCCTTTATCTGAAATATCTTTAGATTTATTTTGATTTTCTATTTCAGTTGAGATAAGTACATTGTTGAAATTATATATTGAGTTAAATTACCATTTAAAATATCTCCTGAAAGATTAGCCTATGACTTAGTGTTGAAATGAAAAGTTATTATGTATTTGGTAAGGCACAGAAGCTGGAATAAAATGATACTCATTTTTTTTGAAGGACCAGTTTTAGGGTTTTGTTTCACTAATTTTTCTCTATTGATCTTCTGTTACTCACTTTCATTGATTTGGCCTTAGTCTTTATTATTTCCTTTCTAGGGCTTGATTTCAGTTTAATTTTTTTTTTCTTATTCTAGTTTCTTAAAATAGATATCCTGATTTGAAACTTTCCTTCCTTTCTAGTGTAAGCACATTCTTCTACAAATTTTTCTCAAAGTGTGTTAGCTACATTCCACATATTTTTGATATATCGTATTTTCATTTTAGTTCAATTCAAAATATTAGTAAATCTCCTTTGAAATCTTACTTTGAACTCCAGTTATTTGAAAGTATGTAGTTTAGCCCCCAATTATTTGGGGCTTTTCCAGATTCTTTTTCTCTTAATGATTTCTAGTTTAATTCCATTATAGTCCAAGAGCATACTCTATATGATATCTATCCTTTTAAATTTATTAAAATTTGTGGGCTTTTTTTTTTACCCAGTATATGGATTGTTTTACTGATTTGTTTTATGTGTACTTTAAGAGAATGTGTATTTTGATATTGTTGAGTAGAGTATTCTATAACTGTCAGTCAGATCAAGTTGGTTGATAGTGTTGAAACCATCTGTATACTTAGCAATTCTACCAAAATTTTTGATTTGCTTTCCCAGTTACTGAGAGAGGATTATTGAAGTCTTCAACTCTAACTGTAGATTTGTCTGTTTTTCCTTTTGGTTCAATCAATTTTTCCATCATATATTTTATGGGTCTTTTATTAGGTGCATGCTCATTTAGGATTCTTATGCCTTCTTGGAAAATTGACCACAATATATAATGTCCCTCTTTATTGCTAATAAATATCACTGTCTTTCTGTTTTCCTACCTTCTCTGGTTTTATTGCATTTATAATTTAATTTTGTTTTTTTCTGCTGACTTATTATTTATGTCTCTTTAAAATCATAGTGGTTGCCCTAAAGTCTAAAATATACACATTTCATCTATCACAATCTACCTTCAAAAAATATTACACTACTTCATATATAGTGTAAGAACTTTATAATAATATGCTCTCAATTTATTCCTCTAATTATTTGTGTTATTGTCATATATTTAAGTTGTAAATTCACTATAAATATAGATAAATTAAATGGTATCATATTGTTTCCCTGTGACAGAAGTGGGCACATTGCTTCTATATTTCTTAGAGAGGAAGATATTTGGTATTGAATTTTCTGAGTAATTATTTACCTAAGAGAATCTTCACTTTTGTTTGGAAATATATTTTTGTTCATTAAAAGATTCTTTTCTTTTTCTCCCAACAATTAGAAAATGTCATTCATTTTCTTCTAGTTTGCATGGTTTCTAACTGGAAACTGCTATAATTCTTTGTTCATCCATAGGTAATAAATCTTTTTCTGTCTGATTGCCTTCAAGATTTTCTCTTGATCTTTTTATCATTTTGCTTATAATATGTAGTTTGCTTTTTTGTATTTACCTGGTCAATGTTTTCTGAGTTTCTTCAGTCTGTGGTTGATGTCTGTTATTAATATTGCAAAATTCTTGGCAATTGCAATTCTATTGCAATAATTCTTGGAAATATTTTCTCAAATATTTCTTTTGCCCTCTTCTCTCTTCTTTCTAGGATTTGAACTATGTGTATGTTAGATCTATTGATATATTGATATTGTTCCATAGCTTTGGGACACTCTGTTTTTTGTTTGTTTACTTTTCTATTCTTTTCTTTCTTGTTTCAGTTTGGGTAATTTCTGTTGACTTATCTTCAAATTATCCTTAGGTTCACGGATTGTTTCCTTGTCTGTATCAATCTTAATAATGCCTGTCAAAGACATTCTTCATTTCTGTTATTGTATTTTAACTTCCAGCATTTGCAGTTGATTCATTCTTATAGTTTTCATCTCTGTCCTGAAATCATCCAGCTGATCTTACATGTGGTTTGCCACTTCCACTGGAGATTTTAACACGGTTACCTTACCACTTTTAATCACAGTTACCTTAAATCTTACCTTAAATTTTAATCACCTTTACCATTGTTAATCACAGCTACCTTAAATTTCCTCCCTGGACATTTTACTACCTGTGTCATACTTGAGCTGGATTCTGATAATTATTTTTCCTCTTAGAAGAGTATTGTTTCTGTATGTGTTTTTGTTGTTTGTCTTACAGCTTTTGTTGTTGAAAGTCATCTGTCTTATAGGCTCTTTTGCCTAGAAATCAGCATGCTTTTCCTTCTGCTAGACTTAGACTATGGGAATTTGAATTAATGTAGTTAGGAGGAGGGCCTAGCTTTAGGGAAAGGCACCCTTTGGGCACCACAGCTTTTGAATTACTCCAGATTTCTTGTGTTAGAGTGGTTTTCAAGAGGCTTCCCCCACCCCCACCCCAGTGAGTGCTCCTGCAGTAATTTTAGATTTTTCATTGTACTATGAATGTTTCTTTATCCGCTTTTGTTCCTCCCTTTTTCTTTTCCAGCCATATTCTAATGTTGTTACTTAGTGCTTGTTAGCTTGTCTCTAGGATGTGGTAATGGGTTTCTTCTCTTATGCACATTAAGTCTTAGACTGGAATGATATCAGGTCCCAGGTCCTGGATGTGGTCTCAGTGATGCTGCTTTCCAGGCTCTGGCTGTGGGCACTGCATGCAAGCCCACCCTCTCTTATGAGTGGTAGGATTTGTTGCTATTGTCATTCCTTCCTCCCAGCTGCAACTGGTTTTCACCAGTGTCCTAAGGGTGACATCTACCCTAGGAAGCTATTTCTTATGTCATCACTTTCTTAGATTTTGAGCTAGTTGTTTGCCCTGTAATCTCAGCTATCCATAGTTTCAAGAAAACTCATGAATTTTTTTGGCTCTTTTGCATTATATGGGGTGTAAATGACACTTTTTATGGCTTTCCACATTGCTGGATGGAAAATAAGTTTTATATGAATAAAGCATCATTGTAGAAATGATCAGAACTTCATAGTTTCTTACAAATTAACAACCAAGGGTTTTATGGACCTAAAAATGGAAGATATCCACAAGTAGATGAAGATGTGTTATGTTTTGTTCCTGAAATACTTGCAAAAAAGATTATTCTCACACTCTAAGTACTGCAACTGAAGGTAGGGTAGATTGCCAAGTTCTTTGGAATAGATGAAATCATTTCAAAGCAATGAGGGACTGATGTTATCGATTCGTGTGTTATACAGGATTATCATTATGGCATCATGTCATGGTTTAAATAGAAGCATTTTTCTTCCTTGGTGGTTTATAAAATAAAGGTGTGCCCTAAAATTGACATTCTGTGTACTGTTAAGAGTATGCTGGAACTTCATGTAGGTAGAGTGACAGATGACTTTCAGATTAGGCATTGAGGCTTAAATACCTACAAAATAAAAAATATTTGTGTAATACTGCCACTTTAAATCCTTGTCATTCGTGATTTCCTGAAAATAAACTTATTCATGAGGTTAAGCTGATACACTGAAAAATGGATAAAAGGTTTTATTGACTTGGCATGCAGATCAGGTATATTTTCAATGAGAGAAACTAGATTAAAAGTCAATACAAAGTCCAGGTGACTCAGTGGTAAAGAATCTTCCTGCAGATGCAGGACACACAGCAGATGCATGTTTAATCCCTGGGTCGGGAAGATCCCTTAGAGAAGGAAATGACAACCCACTTCAGCACTCTTGCCTGGAAAATCCTATGGACAAAGGAGCCTGGCAGGCTTTAGTCCATGGAGTCACAAAGAGTCAGCTACAACTGAGCAAATGAACACTCTGGCATAGAAGAAGTACAGCATGGGACATGGGTGGCCTGGAATAGAAAGGAAAGGAAAGGACTGAAACATAACAGAAGGGCTAGTGAATAGACATATGGGAACATCAACAATTTTCAGCTTCTCAGTGTTACCTGAATCAGTCGCTTCTTCAAGTATTATTTCGTTGATAATAAAGTAAGTATAAATTTATGGGACTGATCCTTTACTATATACCCAGAGGAAGTCTAAATCCTTTCGACAGCCTTGGGGAAGGGGTGTCTTAATCAGGGGAAGGATTCTCAATTAGCAAATTGACTTTTGTTCAATCTGCTTTGCCAAAGAGCCATCGATGTACTGTGGAATTGTATTTGCCAACTTCTCTAAGTAAACTGGTTCATGGTTAAAGAAAGTCTTTACTTACAAAAGGAATCCTTTAGCATTTTACCAAATCTTTGCAGTTTTTGACATTAAAAAAAAAAAACTACATCTCTATCCCAAAAGCCCACTATAATTTTTAAGGCAAAAATAAAAAGTAAGAGTTGTGTAATGTTGAGGCTCTATCCTTCAAGGGATGTTTGATATTTTTGTTTTACATTAGGATATTGCCTTTAATCTTTGAATCTAAACACATGTAAGATGTGTACATATATGTTATTGAATAAGGTAGACTTAAGACCAGAAAATATTTGATTTCCTTGTGTCTAGTTAATTTTATCATTCATAAAAATTCCAAGTGAAAAGATATGCCACATGCTAGTGTATTTTTTGTAATGTATTTCTTTGGTAGTATTTTAAATAACAGGGAGTACCAAAAAACCGATCATTATGGAGGGATTTAACCTCAGCTAGCTATTTTATAACCAATGCTTTATTCCAGCTCTATAATTAACATCTAAAATTAACATTTTTCAACATGACTTTAAACATTAAGGAATCAAAGTAGATATAAATACTTAGAGTACTATTGCTTTGCACTTTTTAGGCCTTTCAAAACGGAACTGAAGGCAGTCTCTCTCCACATGAAATATGGCACAGTACATGCTTTGGAACTGTTTTATAGTTTTAAATGTTTTTTATGCAAGTGGATATAATTATTTCCATATGTTTATAAAGAATAAAAGGAGGTAGTAGTGGAGAGTGCTGAAATAGTCTATGTCCCTTTCTTTCACCAGACACATAAGACAACTGGTCCCTTCTTATCTCTAGTCTATTGGTAAATAGAATTTATTCACTTTCCCTAATACTAACCTGAAGATGCTGTTTAATGCACCAAAAACAAATCTTATGAATTTTTTACATGATTAAAATGATTATAACTATCCAATGTTTCTTGCTGATTGAATCTGCCACTTCTGTTTACTAGGAAAATAAATAACACATGTTTGCTCTCTTTCTAAAAGGTTCCTATTTATTCTGTGGTCATTTCCCACTTATAATATTTCCAGCTTAATTTCATAAAACAGCTTTTATATGACTTGAGAAAAAGCCCTTATTGTGCATTGTCTTCAAATATTTTTTCCCATTGAGCACTGGACTTTTATTTGAAGAAATATCTAGCCCTCCAGTTTTTTTTCTTTTTTTTTTCTTTTTTCTTGAGCTGGAATTTAAAAAGTGAAACAGCTGCATGCCTTGCATATACACACAGAATAGGCAGAATTCAACTGTTTGAGAACTTCTTCCCCCCACATCCCTGCCCACTATATCAGCAATGCATGTGCCCAATTTCTAGTTGTCAAACAAAGAAAAGCAAAGTTTACAGGGCATTTGTCTTCCAGAGTGCTCATTAAGATGAACACATATGCAGAGAAAACTGTCTAGCAGGAAAACTCTCACTGTCATCATTTCTTAAGGCATGGATACCATAAGAAGTGCTTTTTTTTTTTTTTTCTTTTTTGGTGTTCTTTGCCCAGTGATTTAAGGCTTCGATGAGTTCAGTGAACATGGGTAAATCATATCTCCAATATATAAACTTGTAATTTGTCATAGACTATGTTATGAACTAAACATATGTTCAAATTGAAAGTCAAGGTCTGTTTCTTTACCTTTGCATTTATGTTAAAATATGAAGCATTTTGGATACATATTTCAAGGCTTTTCTCAAATCACATCTCCTCTCAGATTCTTTCCTATCATCTCTGTTCGATATGACCTCAAATTTTTAATGTGACATGTTCTGCCTTGTTTTATAATTATTTGTGTATTTGTCTAGTTTTCTTTCAATTCTGCCACATAATTTGCTACTCTCTTTTTCCATCTCTGCTATCTTGTACAAAAATCTCTCTCTTGGTAATACTCCTTCGATCTAGAGTAAGGGTTAAATGTAGGTGTTCTTTACCCACAGAATTGAAATAATGGTCCATTGTTTCCTCTTCTAACTTATGATAATATCCTAATGTTGGGAAAGTTCAATTTTAATGCAAATAAAGAATACATGTAATATAATAATACACAATAGGTATCATAAAGAGCAATTAAAAGTGTCAATTATGTAACAAACAAGCTGACATTTCTAAGTAATTGTATGATTTTCGTAAAAGTCATTGACATCTAGAATGGGAAATACTTAAAATTCAAGCAACTCATGTTGCAGAAAGAGCAAACTGGCATTCAGACTTTAGAAACACATAAATTTATTTTGCTTTCAGTTAGGAATATCGTAAGGCAACAACAATGGACTTCTGATTCAGTTACTAATGACTCTTCTTTGGCTTGAGAATTTTCTCTGTTAACCTTGATGAAGTAGGAATTATGTCATTAGCACCCTGCTGCATTTATTTTTGAGCTGTACACCCATGATTTAATCATATTACTAAGGCTTTAAGAAGCAATACTATTATTTTTTATTCCTGCCTTATTTGATTATAGGTGTTTTCCAAGTGATTCACATGGAACTTTAGCCAGTCTACTTCTGCCCCAAAGTCTGATATATCTTGGTGTTGCTAATTGATAAGGATAATCACTTTCCAAAGACTCATGATAAGAAGTAGAGTCCAGAGTAATCCAGGTACTTTGGTAGCATGTGAGCCAAATTCAGCTCATAATTACTCCAAAGCCTCTGCCCAAGTAAGGAACACATCCTATTATGGACCAAACTGATCTGAAACATTTTACCTAAATCATGGGGTCCACAGTTTTAAATTGCTTTGCTGTAAGTGAGATATTATAAGGTTTGCTATAAATGAGATTCCCCATTGACAAAGGGAAGAGAGTTTTGCATGATATTTTTCCAAACTTTCTCTTAGAAGTTAAATTTTCAGCTAGGTTTATACATTATTTTTGTGTGTGTGTGCTGACACAGTAGACTCAACTGTGTGAGATTCTAACAGAGAAGTCTAAGAGCCTATGAGTGGTACTAGTATTGATCACATCAAGTATCCTCATACATACTCTACTTATGTTATCTCACTTAACTTTCATAATAACCCTGTGACTTTGGTGTCATTCCGATTTTACACACGAAGTGCCTGAGGCTCAGTCATGTGAATTAGTGAACGATGGCACTGAACAGATTCAGGGTTGTCTTATCTGAGACGACATACTCTTCATAACATCAAGCTGAATTTACCCTAAATTTAGTTGTAGGTCTCTCACCACTTAGAAATCTCAGCTTGATTCAAACTCATTTGTGTGAAGGAAGAGGCAGAGTTAGTCTGATTTGTAAGTGGAGTTGTCATATTATGTTCCATAATCAACACAGTCTGTACCAACTGCCTTTTGCATTTCCAGACGTGGCAAAAAAAATGGGTTTTGTGAGTTATGTGAGATTGAGTTATTTAACAATTAGCAAGTTGCATGCTATAGATATTCTGTGGAGTTTATAAAAAAAAAATGAGAATATGGAGTGCTTTTATCTTTCAGGAGCTTACATCAAAAGCATCATGGGAGAAACCAAAATTATGTAAGATTTAAGGTGGGCTGAAGGGAGTAATGTCCTTCCTGGAAGAGTGAAAAGCCATTTTCAGGGCCAAGTCAATGAGATAAGGTTGCCTTAAGGGCCCTGGAGAAGTATCATAATATGGCTTTGATTGTGGGATGATGTGGCTTTGACTGTAACAACTGAATAGAATGAATTAGATAAGCAGCTGATGTAAGTCAATCTTGCCATGCACAATCATTTTGGTTTTTTGTAGTTAGTATGAGCCAACAACAATTAGTACAAGGGTTAGATAGTGTCCTACAAGCCCTAACCACCCATCCTCATCTTTCCCCTATATTCCACGTTTCTACCTCCTTCCATATATGAAATATTCCTTCCTTTCTAAAGCCAGTCTTCCACTTGTGCAGTACCATTATACCTCCCTTACTCAATGATACTGCTCCAGAATTTTCCCCTTTCTCCTGCTCATCGGTTTTAACTCTCTTCATATAAATCTGATTTTATTTCTTCCTGTCCATACTTTCCCTGACATATACTGATCCAGTTATTAAATAGATGGTCAATCTTTGAAGAAGATGATGTATTGAAAAGGAGAAGTAAATATTTTGACATTTGAGACTGATTAAATTTATAAAGTTTTTTTATAATGAAGTGGATGAAAGAGATTTGAAGCTTGAGTAGCTTATTCTTGCAGATTTAAGATACATAAATGAAAATTTCCATTGAGAGGTGAAAAATCACTAGGTCTGATGTTGATTCATAGTTCAGTTCAAATCATGATGAAAAAAATACTCCTGGAAATATACTATTGCTTAAAATGAGAAAACTCTAAAGATAAAAGGTCTTCAAGTGAAAGACATGAAATAATGGAATAGTTCTTTCCTAAATGTACTACAAGGAAATGGAAGATCTCCTGAGTCTGAAGACTGTCTTGAGTGAGTGGTTGAAGTCGCTCAGTTGTGTCCGACTCTTTGCAACCACATGGACTGTAGCCTACCAGGCTTCTCTGTCCGTGGGATTTTCCAGGCAAGGGTACTTAGAGTTAAGGAGTTTAGGACTTCCTACTACTAATGATGTCAAGAGTGGCAAGGGCATGTGAACAATAAAGGAACTCCATCAGAGTAAACACTGTAGCTTCTAAGATATACTGGTGATATATTTGTAGTAATAAAATTAGAGCTGCCTGAGCATGAGGCTAAGCAATAGGCCTGGGACAATTAATTATACCTGTTGCACCTGGCAATGACAGCAGATGATTGAATCTTTGATGATTTTGAAGGATGGGAGAACCCTAGAGAACTGGTACTATGAGAAACTCAGCATCTGAAATTTAGCAGTGGAAATAATAGATCTAGCCTTTAGATGAAAAAGCAACATTATTTCATTTCCCAATTTGTGGATATTTGCTAGAATCTATGTGCAAAAAAAAGCTATAAGAAGTAAAAAAATATATATGAAAGAAATGTCTCCTGATTTTATTATATAGGTAAGCACATAAGTATGTTCACGGAGCCAATCACAAAGATTAAAAACTAAGTCTTCTACAATTGATTAAGCAGCTGCTATATGCATATTAATATTCCAGGTATCTTTCTTGGATCTCATTTAATTCTTGTAGCACTCCTGAAATGTTGGTATTGGTAACTTCATTTCTATAGAAGGCAATCAAGTAACTTCTTCAAAGTAAGGCAAAATTATCTGTTTTTCAGGTTTCAAGGGGGAAAAAAAATTCACTCTAGACTGAGAGTGTCAAAGATTTAAGCCTTATATTGGACAATGAAGAATGAAATAAATAGGTAAGAGAAGTGGAAAAATATTAGTCAGTGTATGGAAGGACTATCAAAGGCCATGAATACCAACCTGGCTGGAGGAAAGCATATGTTTAAAAGCAGATAGAAAATACTTTGGAAAGGGGAGTTGAGCTTAAATTACAATGAGTCTATATACTTTTAAACAGCTCCTTCCTATCTTTCATCTTTCTAACTTTTCAGTTCCATTGAAAGGAAGGTTTAGTTCTATACTTTCCATTTTATAGCTATTTGGTTGATGAAAGAAGAGGATTTTGGTTTAAGATCCTCTATCTTGTAGTGATTTGGTTTTATAAAAAGATGTCCAAGCTACACTATTTGGATCTAGTTCATAATTTGTGCCTAATATAGTCTACACCTCAGTTATGTATGCATATAAAACCAATTCCAAGCAACTTAAAAGTAACACAGGAAATTCAGGTTAACATTTGTCACAGTTTCCAGTGGAAACAGCCTCTTCTATTTAGCTTGTGATGAAATGAAAATGCTACACCTTGTTTCTTCTCTCTCAGTGTAATGCCTTCTCCCTCTGTTCTAGCCAAAATCTCACAAACTTGGACATTGCAGAGAATACTCTCTTCCTGGCCTTTCTTGTGAGACACTGAGAACTATTTTCTGTAAAGGACTAAAAAATATGCATTTAAGGGATGATGACTGTTGCTCAGTGGTAAATCTTTGTGTAAAAATGTGTTAAATTTTAGTCATTTTCTGTGGGATTGTAGCATCAGCAACTGGCATGAGATGAATCAGACCAATGATTCCAGTTCTTTGCAAAGCAGACAGCATGATATAATGGCAATGAAAAAATCTCCCTTGGCAACTTTTGTAGCCACGAAGTGCAAAAGAGGTGTTAGATATTACTATACTTGGAAAGAGCAGGAGTCCTCATTTCAACTATTGAAATTATTTGAAGCCATCTTTTACTATTTCCTTTAATGCTCATAACATGGCTATCATCAGGATTTGATTTCTTGAGCAGGACAGCCTTACCTTGGTTTTCTGTGGAGTCTGGAGCCCTTTGGAAGTCTAAGACTCTATCAAGGGATTGTTTGAACAATATGTATCCATATATATGTGTGTTATATATATATATATATATATATATATATTTCTTTGCATACAACGTTGCCAAGTATCATTTCAAAAACTGAATGTTTAGTTTTTATTGCAACTGCCATAGTCTTACTTGCAAGGTCACCTTCTGTGAGAGTTGAATAGATGCAGTTCTTTCAGGAAAGAATTTAAGATGGGTTGTGTATTCATAATTTAAAGAGAAACACACATGTTACCGAAACCACATAAAGCAATTTTCCTCAAGCGAGAAGTTGTAAATGTTGTCAGAATATGTTAACTTGGGTGTTGCAAGGATTAACTGACCACCGGGAATTTTCAGTCTATTCACTGAGCCTACAATGGATGTTCAGAGCAATGAATTCTAACATAGAATTGTTATCTAAGTTCTATTGGAACATAGAACAGAAAGAAACTGATTCTAACCAACATGGCATAATTGTCTCTTGCTTGATATTATGAAGCTATTGACTATTAGAGAAGTGGAAAAACTGTTTTTAGCCACAGTTGGCCTACAGCGGCCAACTATACTTCCCTCAATCCTAACCAGACTAAATCCCAAGGAACCAAGTTTAGAAACCACATGGCTTAGAGTTTTGAAAAATAGTGCTGACACCAGGTGACTTCAATATCTACCATGCTCCGGGCTTGTTTCTAAGTGACAGAAGCACCTATGTGCCAGTTATGAAGAGTGTAGAGTGCTCTCCAGCTGCTGCTCTTCTTTTTTTTTTTTGCTCTTCTTTTTTGACTATTACTATTGCCTTTCTGTTTTCCACAAAGCTTTGTCTGTCTTATTTTTATATACAACTTTCAGAGCTCTTGTATTTGGAAAGCTGGAAGGGCCCAGACTTTGAAATAGTGTCTTGTTTTCACTGTTTTTGTTTTGTTTTTGTTTCTGTTTTTTTTTTTTTTTTTTAAACTAAAGCTATGTAAAGCTTGTGGATTAAACAGAATAAATTTCTAAATTAAAAAAATATATAACTATGGAATATATAACTTCAAAAGCTTTCTCCTTATGTCCCTCATTCATATTCTGTTATTCAGAAAGCCACATACTGTGACCCTTTTAGCATTATTCAACAATTTTAAGCTTACTGCTGACAGGTGCTGTATAAACAGTCTTTTTGTAATACTGATATCTTAGATTTATAGAGAAATGTCATTTTAATTGTTAATAAATATCATTTCATATTTAAGGTGTGCTTTTCAAAGTAAGGGGCTTCCCAGGTGGAAGCACTTTGTGCATTTATCATAATACATACTTCAAAGGCCCAGTTCTTGCAAAAATACCAAAAGGTGCTATATGCAAGTTGTTAATCTCTTCTTCAGACATTCTATGAATTGGCGTAGTCTTTAATGTTTGGCAATTGGCCTCCACAAATTGCCAAATATTAGATAAGATCAACAAGTTCATTTCTTACTCCTATGAGAGTTCAACACAAGTGTTTTAGGAGTGGCTTTTCATGTGTTGATTCAGAGACTCAATTTCCTTCCATTTTCTTATACTACTGTCCTTTAGAGTCTCATAGGCCTTTGCTGAATCCTTTTCCTTCAGTTATCAAAGGGATGAAGAGAGAGTGGACCATTCAATGGAAGGATATTTATAGATCAAGATATAAGTGGTGTCTGTCACTTCTGTCCACATTCAATTAGTTAGAATTCAAACTCACATTCGCACCCTACTTACAGTGGAATCTGGGAAATGTCTAGTTGTAAAGAAGTGAAACAGAAAAGGTAGTCTCTACTATAGCCATTCTACCTGGATTTGCTCAGCTTACATTCCTGGTAGTGAATAATTTTTATTAAATTTTGCTTTAATATGGTAGTAGCTTTACATTGCACCCTGATCTTTCAAAGAAATACATTCACAATCCAATCTTCAACAATAATTTACTGAAAACTTTATTATCAAAAATTACATTCTCAACCTCTGCTAAGTATGAGAGCTTTTCTTTCAAAGGATAATAAGTGTCCCTTGCAGTCAAATAATTGGATTATTTCTGGCTAAGACTGTGAACTTGTTGAACATTTTTTGGACAGTTTCCTCTTTGACTTCTTTCTAATGGGTCCACAGTTTACTAAATCTCCAGAATCATATACCCATTGCTGTAGTGTTCCCTCCCAGCTACTAAGGTCTTCATTTGGACTTCCATTCTGGTCCCACTTGTTAAGGATATTGACATTAATGGATATTTATTACTTGAATTTTAAAGGTGAATTTGGGGGTTTAATGAAATTAAAATATGCTTACTCCTTGGAAGAAAAGTTATGACCAACCTAGATAGCATATTCAAAAGCAGAGACATTACTTTGGCGACTAAGGTCCGTCTAGTCAAGGCTATGGTTTTTCCTGTGGTCGTGTATGGATGTGAGAGTTGGACTGTGAAGAAGGCTGAGCGCCGAAGAATTGATGCTTTTGAACTGTGGTGTTGGAGAAGACTCTTGAGAGTCCCTTGGACTGCAAGGAGATCCAACCAGTCCATTCTGAAGGAGATCAGCCCTGGGATTTCTTTGGAAGGAATTGATGCTAAAGCTGAAGCTCCAGTACTTTGGCCACCTCATGCGAAGAGTTGACTCATTGGAAAAGACTCTGATGCTGGGAGGGATTGGGGGCAGGAGGTAAAGGGGACGACAGAGGATGAGATGCCTGGATGGCATCACCGACTCGATGGACGTGAGTCTGAGTGAACTCTGGGAGATGGTGATGGACAGGGAGGCCTGACATGCTACAATTCATAAGGTCGCAAAGAGTCAGAAATGACTGAGCGACTGAACTGAACTGAACTGAACTGAAGTGATTCAGTTATATATTTATTCTTTTTTAGTTTCTCTTTTCATATGTTATCATGCTAAGTTGCTTCAGTCATGTCCAACTCTTTATGACCCTATGGACTGTAGTCTGCCAGGCTCCTCTGTTCATGGAATTCTCCAGGCAAGAATACTGGAGTGGGTTGCCATTCCCTTTTCCAGGGGATCTTCCTGAACCAAGGTTCAAACTCACATCTCTTGTGTCTCCTGCATTGGTAGGTGGGTTTTTTACCACCAGCACCACTTGGGAAACCCATAGGGAAATATTGATTTAAACAAAATTAAACAGATTTATCTTTTATATATATAGTAATGTCTTATATGTTATATTACATTATATATTATATCTGTATATATATTTAATATTTTAGGGCCTATAGTGTGCTAAATGTGCATTTTGATACTCCAATAATTAAAAACATGTGTGCTCAGTTTCTAAGTCCTATCTGACTCTTTCTGACGTGAACTGTAGCCCACCAGGCACCTCTGTTCATGGAGTTTTCACTCCATGAATACCAGAGTGGGTTGCCGTTGTCTTCTCCAGATGATCGTATCAACTCAAGAATCAAATCCGCAGTATCCTGCTTTGTCAGGGAGATTTTCTACCACTGACCCACCTATGAAGCTGAATAATTCCCAATTCTCACCTACAGAGGCCTGCCACAGCATTTAATGTTTGCTCTAAAAACCAGTTCTATGTATTAAAGTGATATTCTCCAGTGTTTTACTGCAGGCTGATCCCTTAAGGTGAAAAAAGTAAAGTTTCCAAGGTCAAAGAAATTTGTGAAATACCACATATTATTTTTGTTTTTATTTTATTTTTTAAATATTGAGATTTTTAATGAAAGATTTTAAATCCTAATACAACTACAAAATGAAATGGACATTTTGTTTTTTAAAAAGTTTTGCTTATTTACTTTTTTAATCTGTTTTAGTTATTTATTTTTACTTTGCAATATTGTATTGGTTTTGCCATACATTGACATGAATCCACCATGATTCCCCATCCTGAACCCCCCTCCCACCTCCCTCCCCATCCCATCCCTCTGGGTCATCCCATTGCACCAGCCTCGAGCACCCTCTATCATGCATCAAAACGGAACTGGTGATTCGTTTCACATGTTATAATTTACATGTTTCAATGCCATTCTCCCATATCATCCCACCTTCACTCTCTCCCAGAGTCCAAAAGACTGTTCTATACATCTGTGTCTCTTTGCTGTCTTGCATACAGGGTTATCATTACCAGCTTTCTAAATTACATATATATGCATTAGTATACTGTATTGGTCATAAGTTTTCTTCCAAGGAATAGCATCTTTTAATTTCATGGCTGCAATCACCATCTGCAATGATTTTGGAGCCCCCCAAAATAAAGTTTGACACTGTTTCCACTGTTTCCCCATCTATTTCCCATGAAGTGATGGGACCAGATGCCATGATCTTCAATTTCTGAATGTTGAGCTTTAAACCAACTTTTTCAGTCTCCACTTTCACTTTCATCAAGAGGCTTTTTAGTTCTTCACTTTCTGCCATAAGGGTGGTGTTATTTGCATATCTGAGTTTGTTGATATTTCTCCTGGCAATTTTGATTCCAGCTTGTGCTTCTTCTAGCCCAGCGTTTCTCATGAGGTACTCTGCATATAAGTTGAATAAGCAGGGTGACAAGATACAGCCTTGACGTATTCCTTTTCCAATTTTGAACCAGTCTGTTGTTCCTAGATAGCATATTGTTGTTCCTAGATATCATATTGTTGTTCCTAGATAGCATATTGAAAAGCAGAGACATTGCTTTGCCAACAAAGGTCCGTCTAGTCCAGGCTATGGTTTTTCCTGTGGTCACGTAGGATGTGAGAGTTGGACTGTGAAGAAAGCTGAGCGCCGAAGAATTGATGCTTTTGAACTGTGGTGTTGGAGAAGACTCTTGAGAGTCCCTTGGACTGCAAGGAGATCCAGACAGTCCATTCTGAAGGTCAACCCTGAGATTTCTTTGAAAGGAATGATGCTAAAGCTGAAACTCCAGTACTTGGGCCACCTCATGTGAAGAGTTGACTCATTGGAAAAGACTTTGATGCTGGGAGGGATTGGGGGCAGGAGGAGAAGGGGAGATAGAGGATGAGACAGCTGGATGGCATTATTGACTTGATGGACGTGAGTCTGAGTGAACTCCAGGAGTTGGTGATGGACAGGGAGGCCTGGCTTGCTGTGATTCATGGGGTCGCAAAGAGTTGGACACGACTGAGCAACTGAACTGATACTGTATTAGTGTTTTTCTTTCTGGCTAACTTCACTCTGTGTAATAGGCTCGGTTTCATCCACCTCTTTAGAACTGATTCAAATGTATTCTTTTTAATGGCTGAATAATACTCCATTGTGTATACATACCACAGCTTTCTAAAAACATTCATCTGCTAATGGACATCTAGGTTGCTTCCATGTCCTGGCTATTATAAACAGTGCTGTAATTAACATTGGGGTACATGTGTCTCTTTCAATTCTGGTTTCCTTGGTGTGTATGCCCAGCAGTGGAATTGCTGGGTCATATGGCAGTTCGATTTCCGGTTTTTTTAAGGAATCTCCACACTGTTCTCCATAGTCGCCGTACTACTTCGCATTCCCACCAACAGGGTAAGAGGGTTTCCTTCTCTCCACACCCTCTCCAGCATTTATTGCTTGTAGACTTTTGGATAGCAGCCACTGGCATGAAATGGTACCTCATTATGGTTTTGATTTGCATTTCTCTGATAATGAGTGATGCTGAGAATCTTTTCATATGTTTGTTAGCCATCTGTATGTCTTCTTTGGAGAAATGTCTGTCTAGTTCTTTGGCCCATTTTTTGATTGGGTCATTTGTTTTTCTGGAACTGAGCTGCAGGAGTTGCTTGTATATTTTTGAGATTCTTTGCCCATTGCTTCCTTTGCTATTATTTTCTTCCATTTTGAAGTCTTTTTCACCTTGCTCACAGTTTCCTTTGTTGTGCAGAAGCTTTTAATTTTAATTAGGTCCCATTTATTTATTTTTGCTTCTATTTCCAATATTATGGGAGGTGAGTCATAGGGGATCCGGCTGTGGTTTATGTTGGAGAGTGTTTTGCCTACGTTTTCCTCTAGGAGTTTTATAGTTTCTGGTCTTACGTTTAGATCTTTAATCCATTTTGAGTTTATTTTTGTGTATGGTGTTAGAAAGTTTTCCAGTTTCATTCTTTTACAAGTTGTTGACCAGTTTTCCCAGCACCACTTGTTAAAGAGACTGTCTTTTCTCCATTGTATATTCTTGCCTCCTTTGTCAAAGATAAGCTGTCCATAGTTGCGTGGATTTATCTCTGGGCTTTCTATTTTGTTCCATTGATCTATATTCCTGTCTTTGTGCCAGTACTATACTGTCTTGATGACTGTGGCTTTGAGGTGGAGCCTGAAGTCAGGCAGGTTGAGTCCTCTAGTTCCATTCTTCTTTCTCAAGATTGCTTTGGCTATTCAAGGTTTTTTGTATTTCTATACAAATTGTGAAATTATTTGTTCTAGCTCTGTGAAAAATACCGTTGGTAGCTTGATAGGGATTGCATTGAATCTATAGATTGCTTTGGGTAGTATACTCATTATCATTATATTGATTCTTCCAATCCATGAACATGGTATATTTCTCCATCTATTAGTGTCCTCTTTGATTTATTTCATCAGTGTTCTATAGTTTTCTATATATAGGTCTTTAGTTTCTTTAGATAGATATATTCCTAAGTATTTTATTCTTTCCGTTGCAATGATGAATGGAATTGTTTCCTTAATTTCTCTTTCTATTTTCTCATTATTAGTGTATAGGAATGCAAGGGATTTCTGTGTGTTGATTTTATATTCTGCAACTTTGCTATATTCTTTGATTAGCTCTAGTAATTTTCTGGTGGAGTCTTTATGGTTTTCTGTATAGAGGATCATGTCTTCTGCAAACAGTGAGAGTTTTACTTCTTTTCCAATTTGGATTCCTTTTATTTCTTTTTCTGCTCTGATTGCTGTGGCCCAAACTTCCAAAACTATGTTGAATAATAGTGGTGAGAGTGGGCACCCTTGTCTTGTTCCTGACTTTAAGGGAAATGCTTTCAATTTTTCACCATTGAGGATAATGTTTGCTATGGGGTTGTCATATATAGCTTTTATTAGGCTAAGGTATGTTCCTTCTGTTCCTGCTTTCTGGAGGGTTTTTATCATAAATGGATGTTGAATTTTGTTAAAGGCTTTCTTTGTGTCTATTTAAATAATCATATGTTTTCTACCAAAAATTTAGAGAAGAGCTAATACCTATCTTACTCCAACTCTTCCAGAAAATTGCAGAGGAAGGTAAGCTTCCAAAAGCATTCTATGAGGCCACCATCACCCTAATACCAAAGCCTGACAAAGATGCCACAAAAAAGAAAACTACAGGCCAATATCATTGATGAACATAGATGCAAAAATCCTTAACAAAATTCTAGAAAACAGAATCCAAAAACATATTAAAAAGATCATACATCATGACCAAGTGGGCTTTAACCCAGGGATGCAAGGATTCTTCAATATCTGCAAATCAATCAATGTAATACACCACATTAACAAATTGAAAAATAAAAACCACATATTTTTTTGATTATTAATTATTATTGTTTTAATTATTAAATAATATGTGGTATTCCCCAAATTTATTTAACCCTGTTGGAAACTTTACTTTTTTTCACTTCAGGGGAACAGCCTGCAGCAAAACACTATTTGGAAAATGCTACTTTAATCCACAGAAGTGGTCCTTATATCAAATGTTTAGATGCTGTAGCAGGCCTGTGTAGGTGAGAATTTGGTACAAAAAGTATTTTTGTAGAAGGAAAACTATCCACATGTCATATCAATTCTTTTTCTTCTGTTCAAAAGAAATTATTTCACCTGTATGCTTTCTATGCTTTGTTCACAGTAGACACTACAGTTGAGAAATAGCATGATTTCAACTTCTATTTTTAAAAAATCAAACTAAAGTATTCTTGGTATGAATTCCATAAACAACAGTTACTTAATACTTTAAAGAAGAACCAAGAAATTTTGACTCTTCTTATTTTTAATAACCTTATATTGTCCACATCTTTGAGATATAAAAATAAGAAACATTTAATTTTACAGAGCAAGGCAATTCTAGTGGACTTAAAGAAGGTTTCTGGTCTAAAGAAGGAACTCTAATGACTAATTGATAAGGGAATGAAATGTTGCTATTCATTTGAATCTAAGTAGCAAGGTTTTGGTGAAGGATTTCAAATCATATGCTATTTGTAGCCAAAACTGGGGGAAATGACATTTTAATATTTTCTGACTTACAGTGCAATTACAAGTGTAAATTCCATTAAATATGTATTTGTAGCTGGTATTAAATAATTTAAATTATTTATTTGCTGTTTATTTTCTTTCTATATCAAATCATTACAAAACAATTTTCCCATTCTTTGGTCAGTAAACAGAGTTATCAGTATTAGGCAACCAATCAAATTGGTTGGTTCAAATTTCTTCAGTTTGAAGAAATATTGAATTCTAAACACTTTATTTGTATTTCTTTGTGAAAATGCCAAGGACTTTTAAAAAATTCATTTTCTCAAATCTTCTTTGGCTGAAGATTATATATATTTGAATAAAGATCAACATTCAAAGACTTTTTAAAACTAAATACTGTAATTTTACCAGTAGGCTAAACAGAGTGCTTTGGAGAAAAAACACCCTGGGGCTTGAGAATCTTTCAAGAGACTGAACTTAACATTTTAACAAGAGACTAAACAATACAAACTACTGTTTTGTTAATGGTTGGGCAGAAAAGAGGATAAATGAAAAACACTAAAAAAGTGTAATTGAGTCTATTTCTTGGACGTCAATTGATGACTTGCCAACAAAACTTAGGCATTTTCAAATAATATATTTGTTGACATCAAAGAGTCTAAGGAAAGGTGAAATATCTATGTAATGCTGCTAAGTCGCTTCAGTCATGTCCGACTCTGTGCGATCCCAAAGATAGCAGCCCAACAGGCTCCCCCATCTCTGGGATTCTCCAGGCAAGAACAACTGGAGTGGGTTGCCATTTCCTTCTCCAATGCATGAAAGTGAAAAGTGAAAGTGAAGTCGCCCAGTCATGTCCGACTCTCAGTGACCCCATGGACTGCAGCCCACCAGGCTCCTCCACCCATGGGATTTTCCAGGCAAGAGTACTGGAGTGGGTTGGCATTTTTAACTTTATATTGGCCACTGAAACATCTTTCATTCACGGCTACCAGAAGAGGAAATTGCTGATTTATTCATGTAGTTAACATGGCAAATATGTACATACAAGTAGCATGTAGTGTTTTTCTGCCAATAATCCACACTGTTTTCCATTAGAGGTTTTACTTCTATGTTTCTCATGAGTATGGATTAAAAATTTACATTAAATATAATTCTTTTATTTATAGAAAACCTTCTTGACTAGACATTAAAATCCTGTCAGCCATTATGTGACTGTACTATGGGGAAGATGCCTAATGCTTAAATTTAGGAAATCACTGGAAATACCTTAAGCTATTATGTTCTCATAACTCTTCAGTAGCCAAATAGTATCTAAATTTCTATTTGATCATTGAAAATCAAATTTATCTAATTTGATTTTATCATCTTATCTAATAGTTTGATTGTATTAAATAGGATTTTCAGAAATTTTATCATGTTAAAGTTTTAGAATTTCACAGCCTTGTAAGATAGTGAGCAACCTTGTATTAGTCTATTCTGACCTATATGTTGGAGTTATTTTCTGTAAAAATGAGGCCATCCCTTTTTTCTAGTCTAAAGACAGCTTTCATCTTTTTGAAATGGATGTTACTCTAATAGTTAAGGACATATTAATAGGCATAAAGAATATTTTTACTCAGAGTTAGTAATCAAACTTCCTTTCAGTTCAGTTCAGTAGCTCATTCATGTCTGACTCTTTGCAACCCCATGAACTGCAGCACTTTAGGCTTGACGGTCAGGCTTCCCTGTCTATCACCAGCTCTCAGAGTCTACCCAAACCTATGTCCATCGAGTTGGGGATGCCAACTAACCATCTCATCCTCTGTCCTCCCTTTCTCCTGCTGCCCTCAATCTTTCTCAAAATCAGGGTCTTTTCAAATGAGTCAGCTCTTCACATCAGGTGGCCAAAGTACTGGAGTTTCCGTTTCAACGTCAGCCCCTCCAATGAACACCCAGGACTGACCTCTTTTAGAATGGACTGGTTGGATCTCCTTGCAGTCCAAGGGAGTCTCAAGAGTCTTCTCCAACATCACAGTTCAAAAGCATCAATTCTTCAGTGCTCAGCTTTCTTTATAGTCCAACTCTCACATCTATACACGATCACTGGAAAAACCATCGCCTTGACTAGACAGACCTTTGTTGACAAAGTAATGTTTCTGTATTTTAATATGTTGTCTAGGTTGTTCATAACTTTCTTTTCAAGGAGTAAGTGTCTTTTAATTTCATGGCTGCAGTCATCATCTGCAGTGATTTTGGAGCCCCCCCAAAATAAAGTCAGCCACTGTGTCCACTGTTTCCCCATCTATTTCCCATGAAGTGATGGGACCAGATGCCATGATCTTCATTTTCTGAATGTTGAGCTTTAAGCCAACTTTCACTCTCCTTTTTCACTTTCATCAAGAGGTTCTTTAGTTCTCCTTCACTTTCTGCCATAAGGGTGGTGTCATCTGCATATCTGAGTTTATTGATATTTCTCCCAGCAATCTTGATTCCAGCTTGTGCTTCCCCCAGCCCAGCATTTTTCATGATATACTCTGTATATAAGTTAAATAATCAGAAAAGTTAAAATATGTGGGAACTATGTGGGAACCCTGGAGATACAAGATAAGGCACAAGTTAACTTGAAAAAAATACTTATTGAGGTGTTAAATATATATATGTATACACACAAGTGAAAAGTTTATAAGTATACTGCTCACTAATTAATACAAATTTAACACACCAGAGCACCCAAACCCAGATCAAGATAGAGTATCACTAATACTCTGAAATTAGCAATCGTGTCCTCTAAGATTATTTCTCTGTCCTTTCTGAGATAACTTATGGATTTCTAATACCATGTGTAAATCCGTTTTCATGATTTTATAAATTCCATACATTATCCATCTTTTTCTCTTTGATTTCTTTCATTCAGTATTGTGTTTGTGGGATTTATTTCCATTAGTTTTAATCCACTCATTTAAAAAATTATGTCAAAATAGTTTATATTTATACAAATGGTGAAAAGATAATATAACATTTTCATGTATGCCACGTCCAGCTTCTTTATTAACACTGTAACTTAGTATGACAGATTTGACACTAGTAGTGATGCATTATTATTTACTAAAGCCTATGATTCATTCCTCAATTTTTATCTAATATTCCTTTCTTGTCCCAGGATCCCAACTAAGACATCATACTATATTTAGTCATCATGTCTCCTTAGGCTTCTCCTCTCTGTGATAGTTTCTCAATTTTTTTTTTTTTGTATTTGATAGTCTTAACATTTTCTTTAAGAATAATTGCCTGATATTTTGTAGAATGCTGCCCTATGGAGATTTGTCTGCTATTTCCTCATTGTTTAGACTGGACTTTTTTTTTTTTTGGAAGAAGACCACTGAAACAAACTTCCCTTCTCCTCACATCATGTGAAGGAATACATATGGCAGTTTCTTATAAAACCAAACTACCCTTGTCATTTCATCTAGTAATTCCATTCTTCTATGTTTACCAACGGAGAAGGCAATGGTACCCCACTCCAGTACTCTTGCCTGGAAAATCCCATGGGTGGAGGTGCCTGGTGGGCTGCAGTCCATGAGGTCGCTAAGAGTCAGACACGACTGAGCAACTTCACTTTCACTTTTCACTTTCATGCATTGGAGAAGGAAATGGCAACCCACTCCAGTATTCTTGCCTGGAGAATCCCAGGGACAGTGGAGCTTGGTGAGCTGCCATTATGGGGTCGCACAGAGTCAGACACGACTGAAGTGACTTAGCAGCAGCAGCAGCATGGTTACCAAAGGGATAAGAAAACTATGTCTACAGAAACACCTACATAATATATTCTATATCATGAGAAATGCTGGGTTGGAAGAAGCACAAGCTGGAATCAAGATTGCAGGGAGAAATATCAATAATCTCAGATATGCAGATGACACCACCCTTATGGCAGAAAGTGAAGGAGAACTAAAGAACCTCTTGATGAAAGTGAAAAAGGAGAGTGAAAGTTGGCTTAAAGCTCAACATTCAGAAAACGAAGATCACGGCATCTGGTCCCATCACTTTATGGCAAATAGATGGGGAAACAATGGAAACAGTGGCTGACTTTATTTGGGGGGGCTCCAAAATCATTGCAGATGGTGATTGCAGCCATGAAATTAAAAGACGCTTACTCCTTGGAAGGAAACTTATGACCAACCTAGATAGCATATTCAAAGGCAGAGATATTACTTTGTTAACAAAGGTCCGTCTAGTCAAGGTGATGGTTTTTCCTGTGGTCATGTATGGATGTGAGAGTTGGACTGTGAAGAAAGCTGAGCGCTGAAGAATTGATGCTTTTGAACTGTGATGTTGGAGAAGACTCTTGAGACTCCCTTGGACAGCAAGGAGATCCAACCAGTCCATCCTAAAGGAGACCAGTCCTGGGTGTTCATTGGAAGGACTGATGCTGAGGCTGAAACTCCAATATTTTGGCCACCTCATGCAAAGCATTGACTCATTGGAAAAGACCCTGATGCTGGGAGGGATAGGGGGCAGGAGGAGAAGGGGATAACAGAGCATGAGATGGCTGGATGGCCTCACCGACTCGATGTACATGAGTTTGGCTGAACTCTGGGAGTTGGTGATGGACAGGGAGGCCTGGTGTGCTGCGATTCATGCCCGCAAAGAGTCAGACATGACTGAGCGACTGAACTGAACTGAATATGTTCATACTGCTTTATTCATAATAGCACCAAACATAAATTTTCCAATGTCCATCAATGCATGGCTATATTAACAAATTGTATTTTCACAAAATAAAATATTGTATTGTTGTTTAGTTTCTAAGTCGTGTCCAACTCATTGCAAACCCATGTACTATAGCCAACTAGTCTCCTCTGTCCATGGGATTTCCCAGGCAAGAATATTGGAGTGGGTTGCCATTTCCCTCTCCAAGGCATCTTCATGAGCTAGGGACTGAACCCACGTCTCCTGTGCTGCAGGCGGGCTCTTTATCTCTGAGTCACAAGAGAAGCCTTAATGTAATATTACTTAGCACTAAGGAGGAGTAACTACTTATATACAAAAAAATATAGATGAATCTCAAGATCTTATTCTGAATAGAATACAAAAATAACATATACTATTTCATTTACATAAAGATCTAAAATAGGCAAACTCAACTTAAGCGAAAAAAAAAAAAAAGAATGATGATTACTTTGGGCATGAAGGTACAGAACGGCTGGGAAAGGACACAAGAGAACTTCCTGGGGATACAGCAATGTTCTGTGTCTTCATAAGGATTTGGTTGTTTGTCAAATGGTGCACTTAAGATATGCGTATTTTATTTTAAATAAATTGTGTGTGTGTGTGTGTGTGTGTGTGTGTGTGTTCAGTTGCTTAGTCATGTCTGACTCTTTTTAACCCCATGGACTGTAGCCCACCAGACTTCTTTGTTCATGGAATTTTCCAGCAAGAATACTGGAATGGGTTGCCATTTCCTTCTACAGGGGATCTTCCTGACCCACGGATTGAACCCATGTCTCTTGTGTCTCCAGCATTGGCAGGTGACTTCTTTGACACTGCAGCATGTGGGAATCTCAAAATAAAAAAAAATACTGTAAAAAAAATTAATCCTGTGATATACATGCATAAGTATTTGAGGGGAACTGTACTGATATTTGTAACTTTGAAAAGCATAGAAATAATATGGATTGATAGATGTATAGAAGCATGGGTATACAGATGGGTGTTTGATAAAGCAAGTATATAAAATTTTGATTATAGAAACTAATCATTTCATGGCAAATAGATGGGGAAACAATGGAAACAGTGACAGACTATTTCTGAGGGCTCCAAAATCACCATAGAGGGTGACTGCTGCCATAAAATTAAAAGACACTTGTTCTTTGGAAGAAAAGCTATGACCAACCTAGACAGCATATTAAAAAGCAGAGACATTGCTTTGCTGATGAAGGTCCATCTAGTCAAAGCTATGGTTTTTCCACTAGTCATATATGAAGGTAAGAGTTGGACTACAAAGAAAGCTGAGCACCAAAGAATTGATGCTTTTGAACTGTGGTGTTGGAGAAGACTCTTGAGAGTCCCTTGGGTTGCAAGGAGATCAAACCAGTTCATCCTAAAGGAAATCAGTCCTGAATATTCATTGGAAGGACTGATGTTGAAGCTGAAACTCCAATACTTTGGCCACCTGATGCAAAGAACTGATTCATTGGAAAAGACCCTGATGCTGGGAAAGATTGAAGGCAGGCTAAGGGAAGGGCAGAGGATGAAATGGCTGGATGGCATCACTGATTTGATGGACATGAATCTGAGCAAGCTCCTGGAGTTGGTGATTGACAGAGAAGTCTGGTATGCTGTATTCCATGGAGTCACAAAGAGTCAGACAACTGAGTGACTGAACTGAACTGAATAGTGAGTATGAGCATTCACTGAAAAATTCTCTCAATTTTTTTCCTCTTTGAAAACTTATGTTAAAAATATTAGGAAACAAATTCAGAATTTAACCAAGATTTTACAAACTCCTCTGCTACCCCCTGGACTATGCCGTACATAACTATCTCTCTCCCGAATACGGCATTGCTTTTACTGCGTGTTTCCCTGCTTCCATCCTTACTCTTCTGCAATCCATTCTCACTGCAGTAGCCAGATTCTTTTGAAAATATAAAAGTGAGATCACATTAACTCAAGTCCTTGTAATGATTCACAAAGTCCTCCGTGATCTATCCTCCTGCTAGCCAACTGACTTGTTCTCATACTTTTCAGTGGATGACTCTTCTAAAAACAGAACATCCTCCTGACAGTTCCTCCAATAGGTCAGATATGCTTTCACTTTGGGTTTGTTCTCTCTACTTGGAATGCTCTTTTTCAAATATTTTCTTTTAAAACCTTCATATCTTTGTCCCCATTTCACTTTCTTAATGGGAGTCACTCTGAACACTCCTTTCAATAATGAAACCTGTACCCTAATCCCAGTACTCCTCACCACCCCAATTCCCTAAATGTTCTTTTATTTTTTCCATGACATTTATCACTTTTTAACATTTATGTATATATTTCTTATGCTTATTACTCATCATTATTTATTTCCCTGTTGTGGCAGGATTTTTATGTACCTCACTAATACAGCCCAAGCACCTAAAAGAATGCATGACTGGTGCTAGACTTTAAGTTAATATTGGTTTAAAAATGTATGAATGGGTAAAGTTGGACTTGAAAGGTGGTAAATATATTTTTTCCTGAAAGTAAAACTTTTTTTAAGCAGAAAATGTCTATGGTAAAAAAATTACAATATTAAAAAAAAAGCAAAACCAAAATAAAACCCTCCTACCCTCATAGCTCAGTTGGTAAAGAATCTACCTGCAATGTAGGAGACCTGGGTTCAGTCCATGGTATGGGAAGATCCCCTAGAGAAGGAAATGGTGGCCCACTCCAGTATTCTTGCCTGGAGAATCCCATGGACAGAGGAGCCTGGCAGGCTACAGTCCATGGGGTTGCAAGAGTTAGACATGACTTAGCGACTAAACCACCACCACCAAGCCAACCAAACAACCATAATCATTGCTGATAACTTGATATACATGTGCTTTTCAGAAATACACACACACACACACACACACACACATGATCAAATGGTTAATAACAATGTTTACTTTTAGAATTATTTATAATTTATATATAAATAAAATAAAATTCTCCAATCTGGGCTTCAATAGTACATGAACCAAGAACTTCCATATGTTCAAGCTGGATTTAGAAAAGGGAGAGGAACCAGAGATCAAATTGCTGGATCTTAGAAAAAGCAAGAGAATTCCAGAAAAAACATCTACTTCTTCTTTGCTGACTATGCTAAAGACTTTGACTGTCTGGATCACAAAATACTATGGAAAATTGTTCAAGAGACGGGAATACCAGACCACCTTACCTACCTCCTGTGAAACCTGTATGCAGTTCAAGAAGCAACAGTTAGAAACAGACATGGAACAACAGCCTATTTCCTAATTGGGAAAGGAGTACATCAAGGCTGTACTGACACCTTGATTATTTAACTCACATGCAGAACACATCATGCAAAATGCTGGGCTGGATGAAGCACAAGCTGGAATCAAGATTGCCGGGAGAAATATCAATAACCTCAGATATGCAGATGGCACCACCCTTATGGAAGAAAGTGAAGAGGAACTAAAGAGCCACTTGATGAAGGTGAAAGAGGAACGTGAAAAAGCTGGCTTAAAACTAGGCGTTCAATAAATGAAGATTACGGCATCTGGTCCCATCACTTCATGGCAAATAGATAGGGAAATAATGGAAACCGTGACAGACTTTGTTTTCTTGGGCTCCAAAATCACTGCAGATGGTGATTGCAACCATGAAATTAAAAGATGCTTACTCCTTGGAAGAAAAGCTATGACAAATCTAGACAGCGTATTAAAAAGCAGAGATGTTACTTTGCCAATAAAGGTCCGTCTAGTCAAAGCTATGAACTTTCCAGTAGTCATGTATGGATGTGAGGGCTTGCCTATAGAGAAGGCTGAGTGCCAAAGAACTGATGCTTTTGAATGTGGTATTGGATAAGACTTTTGAGAGTCCCTTGGGCTGCAAGGAGATCAAATCAATCAATCCTAAAGAAATCAATCTTGAATATTCGTGGGAAGGACTGATGCTGAAGCTGAAACTCCAATACTTTGGCCATCTGATGTGAAGAGTTGACTCATTAGAAAACACCCTGATTCTGCGAAAAACTGAAGGCTGGAGAAGGCAACAACAAAGGGTGAGGTGGTTGGATGACATCACTGACTCAATGGACATAAGTTTGAGCAAGCTCCGGGAGATGGTGTAGGACAGGGAAGCTTGGCATGCTGCAGTCCACTGGGTCTCAAAAAGGTGACTGAACAACAACAAAAATAAAATTATTTTATAACTTGCTTTTTTTTCCCCTTAATACTACATATTCCAGTTAGCATATTTTCCATTAGTATACTTAAACAACATCATATTAATGGTTATGTTACTTAATCCCTTCTTGATAACTTAGGCTATTTTCAATGTTACACCACTAAAAATAATGAAAGAGGAGAGTGAAAAGTTGGCTTAAGGCTCAACATTCAGAAAACGAAGATCATGGCATCTGGTCCCATCACTTCATGGGAAATAGATGGGGAAACAGTGGAAACAGTGTCAGACTTTATTTTTGGGGGCTCCAAAATCACCACAGATGGTGACTGCAGCCATGAAATTAAAAGACGCTTACTCCTTGGAAGAAAAGTTATGACCAACCTAGATAGTATATTCAAAAGCAGAGACATTACTTTGCCAACTAAGGTCCGTCTAGTCTACGGCTATGGTTTTTCCAGTGGTCATGTATGGATGTGAGAGTTGAACTGTGAAGAAGGCTGAGCACTGAAGAATTGATGCTTTTGAACTGTGGTGTTGGAGAAGACTCTTAAGGGTCCGTTGGACTGCAAGGAGATCCAACCAGTCCATTCTGAAGGAGATCAGCCCTGGGATTTCTTTGGAAGGAATGATGCTAAAGCTGAAGCTCCAGTACTTTGGCCACCTCATGCGAAGAGCTGACTCATTGGAAAAGACTCTGATGCTGGGAGGGATTGGAGGCAGGAGGAGAAGGGGACGACAGAGGATGAGATGGGTGGATGGTATCACTGACTCGATAGACGTGAGTCTGAGTGAACTCTGGGAGTTGGTGATGGACAGGGAGGCCTAGCGTGCTGCGATTCATAGGGTCACAAATAGTCGGACAGCCTACCAGGCCCCTCCACCCATGGGATTTTCCAGGCAAGAGTACTGGAGTGGGGTGCCATTGCCTTCTCCAAAGGCCCTTAATAGGTATCCCCAAATCTCTTCCTCCTGGAATTCATAAAAGCTTAAACTATTACCTGTAGTGTAGGAGTGTTCCTTTTTGATGGAAAGAGGGATTTGGATATAAGAAGAAAGAATGGAGACCTTCTGACCAGTTTTTGATTGGGTTGTTTGTTTTTTTATGTTATTGAGTTGCATGAACTGTTTGTAAACTTTGCAGACTAATCCCTTGTCAGTTGCATTGTTTCCAAATATTTTTTCCCATTTTGTGCATTGTCTTTTCGTTTTGATATGGTTTCCTTTGCTGTGCAAAAGCTTTTGATTTTAATTAGGGCCCATTTGTTTATTTTTTCTCATCTCCATTATTCTGGGAGACTGATCAAAAAAGATATTACTGTGATTTGTGTCAGAGTATTCTGCACAGAGTTTCCTCTGAGAATTTTATAGTATTAGATCCTACATTTAGTTCTGTAGTCCTTTTTGATTTTATTTTTGTGTATGGTGTTAAATAATGTTATAATTTCATTTTTTAACACGTAGTGGTCCAGTTTTTCCAGCACCATTTATTGAAAAGACTGTTTTTTCTCCTTTGCATAGTCTTTCCTCCATTGTTATACCTTAGGTGACTATAACATCACAGGTTTATTTCTCAGCTTTCAGTTCACTTCAATTCAGTTGCTCATCGTGTCCAGCTCTTTGTGACCCCCAAGGACAGCAGCATTCCAGGCTTCCCTGTCCATCACCAACTCCCAGAGTTAACACGAACTCATCAACTCAATCAACTCATGTTCTGTTTTCCCTTCTACTCCTGCCTTCAATCTTTCCCAGCATCAAGGTCTTTTCAAATGAGTCATCTCTTCTCATCAGGTGGCCAAAGTACTGGAGTTTCAGCTTCAGCATCAGTCCTTCCAATGAATATTCAGGACTAATCTCCTTTAGAATGGACTGGTTGGATCTCCTTGCAGTCCAAGGGACTCTCTAAGAGTCTTCTCAAACACGACAGTTCAAAAGCATCAATTCTTTGGTGCTCAGCTTTCTTTATAGTCCAAATCTCATATCCATACATGACTAGTGGGAAAACTATACCCTTGACTAGATGGACCTTTGTTGGCAAAGTAATATCTCTGCTTTTTAATATGCTCTCTAAGTTGGTCGTAACTTTCCGTCCAAGGAGTAGTTCAGTTCAGTTCAGTCACTCAGTTGTGTCCAACTGTTTGCGACCACATGATCACAGCACGCCAGGCCTCCCTGTCCATCACCATTTCCCAGAGTTCACTCAGACTCACGTCCATCGAGTCCGTGATGCCATCCAGCCATCTCATCCTCTGTCGTCCCCTTCTCCTTCTGCCCCTAATCTCTCCCAGCATCAGAGTCTTTTCCAATGAGTCAACTCTTCGCGTGAGGTGGCCAAAGTACTGGAGCTTCAGCTTTAGCATCATTCCTTCCAAAGAAATCCCAGGGCTGATCTCCATCAGAATGGACTGGTTGGAATTCCTTGCAGTCCAAGGGACTCTCAAGAGTCTTCTCCAACACCACAGTTCAAAAGCATCAGTTCTTTGGCGCTCAGCCTTCTTCACAGTCCAATTCTCACATCCATACATGTGAGACCATGTGAGACATGACCACAGGAAAAACCATAGCCTTGACTAGACGGATCTTAGTCAGCAAAGTAATGTCTCTGCTTTTGAATATGCTAACTAGGTTGGTCATAACTTTTCTTCCAAGGAGTGAGTGTCTTTTAATTTCATGGCTGCAGTCACCATCTCCAGTGATTTTGGAGCCCCCAAAAATAAAGTCTGACACTGTTTCTACTGTTTCCCCATCTATTTCCCATGAAATGATGGGACTGGATGCCATGATCTTCGTTTTCTGAGTGTTGAGCTTTAAGCCAACTTTTTCACTCTCTTTCACTTTAATCAAGAGGCTTTTTAGTTCCTCTTCACTTTCTGCCATAAGGGTGGTGTCATCTGCATATCTGAGGGTATTGATATTTCTCCTGGCAATCTTGATTCCAGCTTGTGTTTCTTCCAGTCCAGCGTTTCTCATGATGTGCTCTGCATATAAGTTAAATAAGCAGGGTGACAATATACAGCCTTGATGTACTCCTTTTCCTATTTGGAACCAGTCTGTTGTTCCATGACCAGTTCTAACTGTTGCTTCCTGACCTGCATATAGATTTCTCAAGAGGCAGGTCAGGTGGTCTCGTATTCCCATCTCTTGAAAAATTTTCCACAGTTTCTTGTGATCCACACAGTCAAACACTTTGGCATAGTCAATAAAGCAGAAACAGATGTTTTTCTGGAACTCTCTTGCTTTTTCCATGATCCAGCAGATGTTGGCAATTTGATCTCCGGTTCCTCTGCCTTTTCTGAAACCAGCTTGAACATCTGGAAGTTCACGGTTCATGTATTGTTGAAGCCTGGCTTGGAGAATTTTGAGCATTACTTTACCAGCATGTGAGATGAGTGCAATCGTGCAGTAGTTTGAGCATTCTTTGGCATTGCCTTTCTTTGGGATTAGAATGAAAACTGACCTTTTCCAATTCTGTGGCCACTGCTGAGCTTTCCAAATTTGTTGGCATATTGAGTGCAGCACTTTCACAGCATCATCTTTCAGGAATTGAAATAGCTAACTGGAACTCCATCACCTCCACAAGCTTTGTTCATAGTGATGCTTTCTAAGGCCCACTTGACTTCACATTCCAGGATGTCTGGCTCTAGGTGAGTGATCACATCATCGTGATTATCCAGGTCATGAAGATCTTTTTTGTACAGTTCTTCTGTGCATTCTTGCCACCTCTTCTTAATATCTTCTGCTTCTGTTAGGTCCATACCATTTCTGTCCTTTATCGAGCCCATTTTTGCATGAAATATTCCCTTGGTATCTCTAATTTTCTTGAAGAGATCTCTAGTGTTTCCCATTCTGTTTTCCTCTATTTCTTTGCATTGATCGCTGAGGAAGGCTTTCTTATCTCTTCTTGCTATTCTTTGGAACTCTACATTCAGATGCTTATATCTTTCCTTTTCACCTTTGCGTTTCACTTCTCTTCTTTTTACAGCTATTTATAAGGCCTCCTCAGACAGCCATTTTGCTTTTTTGCATTTCTTTTCCATGGGGATGGCCTTGATCCCTGTCTCCTGTACAATGTCATGAACCTCCATCCATAGTTCATCAGGCACTCTATCTATCAGATCTAGGCCCTTAAATCTATTTCTCACTTCCGCTGTATAATCATAAGGGATTTGATTTAGGTATTTAGGTCATACCTGAATGGTCTAGCGGTTTTCCCTACTTTCTTCAATTTGAGTCTGAATTTGGTAATAAGGAGTTCATGATCTGAGCCACAGTCAGCTCCTGGTCTTGTTTTTGTTGACTGTGTAGAGTTTCTCCCTCTTTGGCTGCAAAGAATAGAATCAATCTGATTTTGGTGTTGACCATCTGGTGATGTCCATGTGTAGAGTCTTCTCTTGTGTTTTTGGAAGAGGATGTTTGCTATGACCAGTGCATTTTCTTGGCAAAACTCTATTAGTCTTTGCCCTGATTCACTCCACATTCCAAGGCCGAATTTGCCTGTTTCTCCAGGTGTTTCTTGACTTCTTACTTTTGTATTCCAGTCCCCTATAATGAAAAGGACATATTTTGGGGGTGTCAGTTCTAAAAGGTCTTGTATGTCTTCATAGAACTGTTCACCTTCGGTGTCTTCAGTGTTACTGGTTGGAGCATCGACTTGGATTACTGTGATATTGAATGGTTTGCCTTGGAAATGAACAGAGATCATTCTGTCATTTTTGAGATTGCATCCAAGTACTGCATTTCAGACTCTTTTGTTGACCATGATGGCTACTCCATTTCTTCTGAGGGATTCCTGCCCGCAGTAGTAGATATAATGGTCATCTGAGTAAATCCACCCATTCCAGTCCATTTTGGTTCGCTGATTCCTAGAATGTCAACATTCACTCTTGCCATCTCTTGTTTGACCACCCCCAACTTGCCTTGATTCGTGGACCTGACATTCCAGGTGCCTGTGCAATATTGCTCTTTATAGCATCGGACCTTGTTTCTATCACCAGTCACATCCACAGCTGGGTATTGTTTTTGCTTTAGCTCCATCCCTTCATTCTTTTTGGAGTTATTTCTCCACTGATCTCCAGTAGCATATTGGGCACCAACTGACCTGGGGAGTTACTCTTTCAGTATCCTATCATTTTGCCTTTTCATACTGTTCATGGGGTTCTCAAGGCAAGAATACTGAAGTGGTTTGCCATTCCCTTCTCCAGTGGACCACATTCTGTCAAACCTCTCCACCATGACCCGCCCGTCTTGTGTTGCCCTGTGGGCATGGCTTAGTTTCATTGAGTTAGCCAAGGCTTAGTCCTAGTGTGATTAGATTGACTAGTTTTCTGTGAGTATGGTTTCAGTGTGTCTGCCCTCTGATGCCCTCTTGCTACACCTACCATCTTACTTGGGTTTCTCTTATCTTAGGCATGGGGTATCTCTTCACGGCTGCTCCAGCGAAGTGCAGCCACTGCTCCTTACCTTGGACTAGGGCTATCTCCTCACCGCTGCCCTTCCTGACCTTCAGCTCCAAGGTGTAAGTGTCTTTTAATTTCATGGCTGCAGTCACCATCTGCAGTGATTTTGGAGCCCCCCAAATAAAGTCAGCCACTGTTTCCATTGTTTCCCCATCTATTTGCCATGAAGTGATGGGAGTTGGTGATGGACAGGGAGGCCTGGCGTGCTGCGATTCATGGGGTCACAAAGAGTCAGACACGGCTGAGCGACTGAACTGAACTGAACTGAACTGATGGAACCAGATGCCATCATCTTAGTTTTCTGGCTTTCAGTACTGTTCTATTCATCTATATTTCTGTTTATGTGACAGTACCATACTGTTTTTTTATGATGGCAGCTTTGTAGTATAATCTGAAGTCAGTGAGCCTGGTTCCTTCAGCTGTGTTTTTCTTTGTAAGATTGCTTTGGCTGTTTGGGGTCTTTCATGGCTCCATTTAGATTTTAAGATTTGGTAATTTGGTAAAATGGTAATTACATTGGTAATTTGATAGAGATTGCTATGAATCTGTAGATTGCCTTGGGTAGTATAGGCATTTTGATAATATTGATTCTTCCAATCCAAGAACATGGTATGGCTATCAATCTGTGACATTTTATAATTCTCTCTCCAGAGTCTTGGAGTTTTTGGAGTACAGGTCTTTTGTTTCCTTAGGTAGGTTTATTCCTATGTATTATAGTCTTTTTGTATGTAATGGGATTATTTATTTGATTCTCTTTCTGATTTTTCATTGTTAGTGCATAGAAATGCAGCATATTTGTTTTTCAAAAAGGTAGGAAAAGAGAAAAAGTAGAAAAGAAACAAACAAGGTTTTCCCTGCTGCTGTGAGCACCATGTGCAAAAGCCTATAGGCAGGTAAAGGCACATGGTGCTCATGGGAGAGGAAGAGGCCCCACCTGGCCCACATTGCTCTTTCACACTGGAGACTACCCTCTTCTGTGAGGGCTTCCATAACAAAATACCAAAGACTGGGTGATTTAAACAACAGAAATTTATTTCTCATAGTTCTGGAGTCTGGAAGTCCAAGGTCAAGGTGAAGGTAGACGTGGTTTCTCCCAAAGCCTTTCTGCTTGGCTTATAAATGGCCATCTTATCCTATGTTCTTTCAGGGCCTTTTCCTTATGTATACCCCTGGTATGTCTTTCTCTTCTATAAAGACACTATCATATTGGAGTAGAGTCCCTATACTTATCGGACTTTTTTTGACCTAGTCACCCTTTTGAAGGTGCTTCCTCCAAATACAGTCACATTTAAGGTATAGAGGGTTGGAACTTCAACATACAAAATTTGTTTGGTTGGGAGGGTAATTCAGCTTATAATAGGAATTCTGGGAGAGAGAAAGATGCTCAACATCACTCATTATTAGAGAAATGCAAATCAAAACCACAATGAGGTACCACTTCACACCAGTCAGAATGGCTGCGATCCAAAAATCTGCAAGCAATAAATGCTGGAGAGGGTGTGGAGAAAAGGGAACCCTCCTACACTGTTGGTGGGAATGCAAACTAGTACAGCCACTATGGAGAACAGTGTGGAGATTCCTTAAAAAATTGCAAATAGAACTACCTTATGACCCAGCAATCCCACTGCTGGGCATACACACCGAGGAAACCAGAATTGAGAGAGACACATGTACCCCAATGTTCATCGCAGCACTGTTTATAATAGCCAGGACATGGAAACAACCTAGATGTCCATCAGCAGATGAATGGATAAGAAAGCTGTGGTACATATACACAATGGAGTATTACTCAGCCGTTAAAAAGAATTCATTTGAATCAGTTCTGATGAGATGGGTGAAACTGGAGCCAATTATACAGAGTGAAGTAAGCCAGAAAGAAAAACACCAATACAGTATACTAACACATATATATATGGAATTTAGGAAGATGGCAATGACGACCCTGTATGCAAGACAGGAAAAAAGACACAGATGTGTATAACGGACTTTTGGACTCAGAGGGAGAGGGAGAGGGTGGGATGATTTGGGAGAATGGGAATTCTAACATGTATACTGTCATGTGAGAATTGAATCGCCAGTCCATGTCTGACGTAGGGTGCAGCTTGCTTGGGGCTGGTGCATGGGGATGACCCAGAGAGATGTTGTGGGGAGGGAGGTGGGAGGGGGGTTCATGTTTGGGAACACATGTAAGAATTAAAGATTTTAAAATTTAAAAAATAAAAAAATAATAATAATTTTAAAAAAAAGCTTTTTTCAGTCAAAGCATAGTGTACTGCTTCAAAAACAAGGAATTTTGATCAATTTCTGTGATGCATTTGTTTCAATAGTAGTTGAGCACAGCCCATTGAGAGTTGCTTCCAGTTGTGCCTCATTAACCTACAATTAAAGCATCTTGTCCTTAGTCTTTATCATCACTTTGTAGGCATAAAGACAGCTTGATTAGAAGACTGCCAAACCTAAAGCATCTGAAACCTAGACCCTGAAAAAGAAATACTAGTAAGAGCAGCAATTTTCCTTTAGGGAAAATGGGAAACAATACTAAAGAGTTGTTCAATCTGGAGTTTTCCTCTGAATTGTTACTAAGAGAAATTTCCATAACATGTTCTCTAGATTCTTCTTTTTGTGTAAATAGTTTTCTAGTTAAGAGGTATTAGAGAACCTGGAAGAACAAAAATCTAGTAGAGGTGATGGAATTCCAGTTGAGCTATTTCAAATCCTGAAAGATGATCCTGTGAAAGTGCTGCACTCAATATGCCAGCAAAATTGGAAAACTCAGCAGTGGCCACAGGACTGGAAAAGGTCAGTTTTCATTCCAATCTGAAAGAAAGGCAATGCCAAAGAATGCTCAAACTACCACACAATTGCTCTCATCTCACACGCTATGGACATTGTACAGGAGACAGGGATCAAGACCATCCCCAAGAAAAAGAAATGCAAAAAAGCAAAATGACTGTCTGAGGAGGCCTTATATAGCTGTAGAAAGAAGAGAAGTGAAGAGCAAAGGAGGAAAGGAAAGATATAAGCATCTGAATGCAGAGTTCCAAAGAATAGCAAGAAGAGATAAGAAAGCCTTCCTCAGCGATCAATGCAAAGAAATAGAGGAAAACAAAAGAATGGGAAACACTAGAGATCTCTTTAAGAAAATTAGAGACACCAAGGGAACATTTCATGCAAAGATGGGCTGGATAAAGGACAGAAATGGTCTGGATGTAACAGAAGCAGAAGATATTAAGAAGAGGTGGCAAGAATGCACAGAAGAACTGTACAAAAAAGATCTTCACAACCGAGATAATCATGATGATGTGATCACTCACCTAGAGCCAGACATCCTGGAATGTGAAGTCAAGTGGGCCTTAGAAAGCATCACTATGAACAAAGCTAGTGGAGGTGATGGCATTCCCGTTGAGCTATTTCAAATCCTGAAAGATGATGCTGTGAAAGTGCTGCACTCAATATGCCAGCAAATTTGGAAAACTCAGCAGTGGCCACAGGACTGGAAAAGGTCAGTTTTCATTCCAATTCCAAAGAAAGGCATGCCAAAGAATGCTCAAACTACCACACAATTGTACTCATCTCACACGCTAGTAAAGTAATTCTCAAAATTCTCCAAGCCAGGCTTCAGAAATACGTGAATCTTGAACTCCCAGATGTTCAAGCTGGTTTTAGAAAAGGCAGAGGAACCAGAGATCAAATTGCCAACATCTGCTGGATCATGGAAAAAGCAAGAGAGTTCCAGAAAAACATCTGTTTCTGCTTTATTGACTATGCCAAAGCCTTTGACTGTGTAGATCACAAGAAATGTGAAAAATTCTGAAAGAGATGGGAATACCAGATCACCTTACCTGCCTCTTGAGAAACCTATATGCAGGTCAGGAAGCAACAGTTAGAACTGGACATGGAACAACAGACTGGTTCCAAATAGGAAAAGGAGTACGTCAAGGCTGTATATTGTCACCCTGCTTATGTAACTTATATGCAGAGTACATCATGAGAAATGCTGGGCTGGAAGAAGCACAAGCTGGAATCAAGATTGCCAGGAGAAATATCAATAAACTCAGATATGCAGATGACACCACCCTTATGGCAGGAAGTGAAGAGGAACTAAAAGGCCTCTTGATGAAAGTGAAAGAGGAGAGTGAAAAAGTTGGCTTAAAGCTCATCATTCAGAAAACTAAGATCATGGCATCTGGTCCCTTCATCATTTCATGGGAAATAGATGGGGAAACAGTGGAAACAGTGTCAAACTTTATTTCTGGGGGCTCCGAAATCATTGCAGATGGTGATTGCAGCCATGAAGTTAAAAGATGCTTACTCTTTGAAAGGAAAGTTATGACTAACCTAAATAGCATATTAAAATGCAGAGACATTACTTTGCCAACAAAGGTCCATCTAGTCAAGGTGATGTTTTTTCCAGTAGTCATGTATGGATGTGAGAGTTGGACTGTGGAGAAGGCTGAGTGCCGAAGAATTGGTGCCTTTGAACTGTGGTGTTGGAGAAGACTCTTGAGAGTCCCTTGGACTGCAAGGAGATCCAATCAGTCCATTCTGAAGGAGATCACTCCTGGGTGTTCATTGGAAAGACTGATGCTAAAGCCAAACTCCAGTACTTTGGCCACCTCATGCGATGAGTTGACTCATTGGAAAAGACTCTGATGGTGGGAGGGATTGGGGGCAGAAGGAGAAGGGGACGCCAGAGGATGAGATGGCTGGATGGCATCACCAACTTGATGGACATGAGTTTGAGTAAACTCCAGGAGTTGGTGATGGACAGGGAGGCCTGGTATGCTGCGATTCATGGGTCACAAAGAGTCGGACACGACTGAGCAACTGAACTGAAGAAAAAAGGAGAGCCAAATTTGTTCCTTTAGGAAGTGAAAGTATTTATTTAGGTATTGGGAGACTAGAATTATAATGTAATTTTATGTTCTAGTCCATATAACAATGGAACTCATGATGCTTGGATGTTCTCAGACTCAGTTTCTACTCATCTCCCTTGCATCCTGTGCTAATACAGGTATGAAGACATTGCAAGAACTAATAGTTCAGCTGATTATATTTTAGCTTGAATCCTTATGCTATGCATCTCAGAATCAGCCATGCTCACAGGAAAGAAGCATTTATACATCACTTCTCTTCTTTCGTTCATTGTACCATGGACTTCCAAGCTGCATGTGGGTAAGTATAAAGGAATGTCGCACACCAAATTCTCAGTGAAACTCTGGCAAAAGAAGATGAAGCTGATCAGGTGCTATTAGGTTGAATCTAAGTAAAAGGAGTCAAAACAGATACAGAGTGATCACCACACGAATGATTGGGAAGAGAATGTTGTGCTCCAGAGGATGTGAAGTGAGGCACAGGTGTCCCATACATCAAGTATATTAAAAAAAAGTAAAAGGTGAAATTTTATTCAATCCTACAATAGCTATTAGGGAATGAATTATGCCAGAAAAATGCAAAACATTGTGGTTTAAGTTACTCTTGACTACTCCATTACTGTCAATAATATTTAATGTTACTTTTGCTTATAATCAAGCAGAAAACATATTTAGGCCCCAGGGTGCCTGCTGTGAATGGGGTGCTTGAGCATATGTTTCCCTAGAAAATTCAACTTGCTTCCCATTGAAATCATGGACTCAACTATGAGAGTACTTTGATTAGCCCCTACCCCACCAAAAAACAAAACAAAACAAAAACAAAAACAAAAAAACAACTGATCACCATTTCCAGATGGAAAGTCTGCTTGGAGTATTTACAGGTTAAAAGATGAGTTTTGTATTAAACCAGCTGTATGTTATTGGAGACACTTTTAAATTCATCAAGTGACAGGGAATTAGCTAAGTGATAGAACTCTTAAAAACAACCCAATTATATAATGAAAGATGAAGAGGACTGTTTTAGAGGATAAAAGCTTAAACAACTTTTTCCCTGAAAGGCAGATATCATAACACATTTGATTGAACCTAAGCATTTTTAGTTATTGTCTTCTAAATGTTTTTAATGTTAACTATTATGAAATTATGGCAATTTAGAATTAAATGAAATATTTCCTTATGTCACAAATACCATCTCTTCCATACAGCAGAAATGGTTTTCTGAGCAGTTGTGAAGGGTTTACTCTCCAAAGATAAGTATTAGACCACTTTCATACAGATTTTTCTTCCAGTACAAGAAAGGGCTTGGCTTCTTTCCTACATGGCTGAAGTATTAGAGCAAACGAGTACCAGTTTTCATCATTATAATTTCTCTCTCTTCTACTACTATACCCTGCAGCATTACCAAAAGTCTTGATTCATACAATAGTGCAGATTTTAGAGATTATGGTAGAATCTCTATAATTTTTTTAGTGCTTTTGGAAATAGTGTTTGGAATGCCTGATCCATTGAAGTTAGGTTGCAGGTTAATATCTGTCTATCTGTCATATAAAAAGATGCTATATTTTAAATTAAGACCATCTGTAGTTTAGCAAAGTAAGGATTTACATTTAGAACAGCACAAAATTAAAAAAACAGAATAATTAACTACTTAGTTTACTGTCTAAAATTATGTAAATAATTTTTAATTGATAGCTAAAAGATTCTTGCATCTTATTATTTATGAAACTTGTTCAACATTAACAACTGGACATTTAAGCTTCTTGTAAATGTTAATGTACTGAAAGACCTTTCTTATGTCCACTTGTTATTTAAATTAATAGGACAGTGATTATTAAAACTAATATTTTTCTTGGGAAAATTAGTATAGTTATTACTATTTGATAATTGCTTTCTACACAGTCACAGTTATGTGCAATTTCTCACAACACTATTTTGTAGATACCCATGATTACATTTGTATCAAGCTTAGAGTAGGCTGGTCATATCAACAAACTACATGATTAAGTAAAGTTTCAAAGATCTATTAGACATTTTAAGAAAAATTTACTTTTATTAAGTACTATACTTCTGGACTGCTCGACTTCCAACATTTTTTGGTATATTTTATTTTAAGGGGCAAATATATTTAGAAATGTTCCTGAAGTGTCACTGAAAAATATGTAAAGAGAAACGAGATGAGGTTTATTTTGCAAATTTATGAACGAAAGAATAATTTTTAAGAATCTGGTTTTCTAGACTAAAATTTTAAATGAAAGGAACCATCAAGAAAAGTTTTCTATTTCTTTTTGATCCTATACATTTTGTCTTGCTTATTTCTGAGAGAGATGGGAATACCAGACCACCTGACCTGCCTCTTGAGAAATCTGTATGCAGGTCAGGAAGCAACAGTTAGAACTGGACATGGAACAACAGACTGGTTCCAAATAGGAAAAGGAGTACGTCAAGGCTGTATATTGTCACCCTGCTTATTTAACTTATATGCAGAGTACATCACGAGAAATGCTGGACTGGAAGAAACACAAGCTGGAATCAAGATTGCCGGGAGAAGTATCAATAACCTCAGATATGCAGATGACACCACCCTTATGGCAGAAAGTGAAGAGTAGCTAAAAAGCCTCTTGATGAAAGTGAAAGAGGAGAGTGAAAAAGTTGGCTTAAAGCTCAACATTCAGAAAACAAAGATCATGGCATCCGGTCCCATCACTTCATGGGAAATAGATAGGGAAACAGTGGAAACAGTGTCAGACTTTATTTTGGGGGGCTCCAAAATCACTGCAGATGGTGAATGCAGCCATGAAATTAAAAGATGCTTACTCCTTGGAAGAAAAGTAATGACCAACCTACATAGAATATTCAAAAGCAGAGACATTACTTTGCCGACTAAGGTCCATCTAGTCAAGGCTATGGTTTTTCCTGTGGTCATGTATGGATGTGAGAGTTGGACTGTGAAGAAGGCTGAGTGCCGAAGAATTGATGCTTTTGAACTGTGGTGTTAGAGAAGACTCTTGAGAGTCCCTTGGACTGCAAGGAGATCCAACCAGTTCATTCTGAAGGAGATCAGCCCTGGGATTTCTTTGGAAGGAATAATGCTAAAGCTGAAGCTCCAGTACTTTGGCCACCTCATGTGAAGAGCTGACTCATTGGAAAAGACTCTGATGCTGGGAGGGATTGGCGGCAGGAGGAGAAGGGGACGACCGAGGATGAGATCGCTGGATGGCACCACGGACTCGATGGACATGAGTCTGAGTGAACTCCGGGAGATGGTGATGGACAGGGAGGCCTGGCATGCTGCGATTCATGGGGTCGCAAAGAGTCAAACACGACTGAGCGACTGAACTGAACTGAACTGAACTGATCAGGGAACTCTGCTAAATATTTTAAAGGCTGTTAAGAATTTTAGAGGGAATAACAGAAACAAGACATATCTTCCTGCTTTAAACAACTAAAAAATCCCAGGCAAATGTATATGTTTTTAAAAAAAGGATTTGGGTATTGGAAGTCAGGTAACTCTGGAGAGTAGTTCCTGAGACAAATGGTTCTACATGCAACTGTGTTAGCCCACTGCATGAATGGTGCTGCAATGCAGGGAGAGAGAATCCCCAAATACCCCAGTGGTCTCTACAAGATGAAAGTGAAAGTCTCTCAGTTGTGTTCAACTTTTTGCGACCCCATGGACTATACAGTCCACAGAATTCTCCAGGCCAGAATACTGGAGTGGGTAGCCATTCCCTTCTTCAGGGGATCTTCCAAACCCAGGGATCAAATCCAGGTCTTTTACATTGCAGGTGGATTCTTTACCAGCCAAGCCACCAGGGAGACCCAAGAATATTGGAGTGGGAGGAGACAGAATTTGGGCTGGCCAAAAGGGCTACACTTTGGACAAAATGCTGGGGAGACAAAAGAGACATAGTGAGAGAGAGAGAGAAAGACAGACAGGGACAGAGACAGAGAGATCTAGAGTGCAGTCTTTAGCTGAGTATTGATCACTAGCAAAGTGTAAAGAAACTCTATGAAGCTAAAAAAAGAGCCAGAAATCCTGAGTTAGACAATTCTTGGTGCTATACCAATTTTCTACAATCTCTTTAAGAGGCTAAATGCACAGGGAATACTTCCTAACTCACTCTATGAGGCCAGCATTATTTTAATATCAAAATCAGACAAAGATATTATAAGAAACTACAGGCCAGTATCTCTCATAAACATAGCTGTAAAAATCTGCAACAAAATCTTAGCAAAATGAATCCAAAATAGTGTAAAAAAGAATTCTACTTCATGACCAAGTGGAATTTGTCCCAGGTACGCAAAATTGATTCAACATTCTAAAATCAATAATGTAAACTATCACATCAAGACTGAAAAAGAAAAATCACATGGTCGTATAACAATGGATGCAGAAAAGCATTTGACAAAATCCAAAACCCATTATGACAAACCCGTGCCCCCACAAAACTTAGTAACCTAGGAACAGAGGTAAGCTTTCTCAACTTGATAATGACTACAAAAGATGTATAGCTAACATCATACTTAATGGTGAGAAATTCAGAGCTTTCCCAGTGAACTCAGGTACAATGCAAGGATGTTTTCTCTCATCACTTTTTTTTCTGCATTAAATTGGAAGTCCATGTTAATTAATAAGGAAAGGAAAGGAAATAAAATATATTTCCTTTGGGAAGGAAATATTGGAAATGAAGACACAAAACTGCCTTTGTTAGACAGCCAGATGACATGGCTGTCTAAGTAAGAAATTTGAAAGAAGCAACAAAAAACCTGGAACTAGTAACCAATTATAACCAGGTTGCCAGATGTAAGATTAATATATAAAAGTCAATAGCTTTCCTATATATACCATCAATGACCAAAGTAGAATTTGAAATTAAAAATGCAATATAATTTACACTAGTATCCCCCACAAAATGAAATGTTTAGGTATAAATCTAACAAAGTATGTACAAGATCTATATGAAAAAAACTGTATAATTCTCATGAATGAAATAAAAAAACTATGGAAATGGAGAGATATTCCTTGTTTGCAGACAGGCAACTCTGTCAAGGTGTCAGCTCTTCCCAACTTGATCTATAAACTCAATATAGTCACAATCAAAATTCAGCAAGTTTATTTTGTGACTATCAACACATTCATTCTAGAGTTTATACAGAGAGGCAAAACAATCCAGAATATCCAACAAAATATGGAAAGAGAACAAAATTGAAGGATTGACTTTAGGACTTATGACAAAGCTATAGTAATCAAGATGGTGTGGTATTAGCAACAGAAACAAAAACAAAACCAGCAAATAGATCGGTGGAACGGAATAGAGAACCACAAAATGGACCCAAATAAATATAAGCAATGAATCTTTCATAGAGGAGCAAAGGAAATTCAATTAAGCAAAAATAGTTTTTTCAACAAACATTGCTAGAACAAGTGGACATCCACATGCAAAAGCCAAGTCTATATGCATACTTACAACCTTCACCGAAATTAACTCAAATGAATCATATACTTAAATGTACAACTGGAAACTATAAAATTCCTAGATGATACCATAAGAGATGTTATGATTTGAGATATACTGTTGTCCTTGCAGGTATAATACCAAGAACTTGATCTATGAAAGAAATACTTTATAAGCTGTACTTGAGTTTCAAAAAAATCTTCTCTGTAGAATTAGAAAACAAGAACAGACTAGGAGAAATTTTTTGCAAAAGACTGTTATCCAACATATACAAAGATTAATTTTTTTTTTTTTTTTTGCTACAAAAACCCTACAACAAATATATATGATCTGATTAAGGGCTTTTTCCCTTCCTAGATGCCTCAGTGGGTAAAGAATCCACGTACAATGCAGGGGACGTGAATTCATTCCCTGAGTCAGGAAGATCCCCTGGAGGAGGGCATAGCAACCCACTCCAGTATTCTTGCCTAGAGAATCCCATGAAGAAAGGAGCTTGGTGGGCTACAGTCCATAGGGTCACATAGAGTTGGACATGACTGAAGCAACTAAGCATGCATGTACTCTACTCTTTGGAACAATGTATAGATGTATGCTCTTACCACTTTTTTTCAACTTTATGCTAAAGGTCCTGGCTATTTCTGTTAAAATGGTGAAGTAATTAAAAAGCACACAGATGTAGAATACCAACATTGCTAAATAAATGAGCATAGGGGTAGCAAGTGTTCATGTTTAATGAAACCTTGATTTGTTTCTGGTGCAGATGAATGTAGATTTCTCTATTTTTGCAAATTTAAAGTTCCTATTCATCATTAGATAAAATAAAGAGGTAAATAAACTTCCCAGTGGTATTTTTCCAAATGAAACCTTTTTTTCTTCTACCAGTGAAGAAGAAGTGTTTTTGAAAGGCTGATGTCAAATAATGTCTATGTTACAAGCCTGTTTTATAAAGTCTGTTAATATTGACCAAATAAGTATTTTCATATCCTTATATGGCAGTTAGCCTACTAATTTTTTGGCTAGCTCTATAATATCCTAGTATATTCTTATAGACATAATAACTGCCAGGAAAATGCTTGGCCAGGACTCATTCAAGCAAGGGAAAGGATATTCATGATTATGTGACATGTATATTTAGAATATAATATTTCAAGTTAGATTTGGCAAGAAAATAGTCATGCACTAAAACATGTGAGATATCTTGAATCCTTCTGGAAAAACCCTCAAAGGAAAATGATTTAGGAGTTACAAACATTTCTCTTAACTCTGACTTCTCAATAAACTTTTGGTTCATTTGTATTTCTGTTGACTGGTTTCCTATCTAAATGGTCATTAAACATGTTTTTCTTTCCAAATGTTCTTTGTTGAAAGAGATCATGTGATTTATATTTTCATATGAATTTGTATAAGTGAGCAGAAATCATTTTATGTATTTTCTTTGGGAAACTATCCTGGTGACAGGGAATTTCTCTCCTAATTATGTAAAAATAACCTGAGGACTAGGAATCTAGGTATAGGTGCATCTATACTTGGAACATCATAATAAACACATTTCTTGTGTTGGCTGACTACAATTAGAAACCTAGGACATCAACTATATTGCAGTTCTGGCCTCCAATTGTCTTCAAGCTACATACGTGGAGCCAAATTTCGCAAAAGACTTTGCAATCTGACATACCACTTACTGCTTGAGATCATGTCTCTCTGGTCGAATTTGAAGTAATTTTGTAATTTTTTGCATGGTACTTGGAGCTACACACACACACAAATACAGCTGGTTTGATTTCAAGTTGTTTTGACTCCATCTCTCTCTTGTAGTATCTCTTGTCAAAACCAATTCTAGTCTTAGGTAATAAAAAAGGTACTAAAAATCATGGAGACATTGATAATGTGATCATTGAAGTGTTGGTGACTGTTGCAAATATTAGAGAATGTAAACTTGATAGTGAGGGCTTGAAAAGGCTTATTGGTATGGAGACTGGAAGATAAAGAGACCAAGCCCATTTGTCTCTTCTGGCTGTGTGTTAGTGGAGACAGATCTTCAGTTCCACTAACATCACTCAAGAATATGCCTGGGGAATCTAGCCTTCTATGACTTTCTGCCAAAACAGCTTGGGAAACAGCTGGTGATAATTCTGGCTTCCTTCCCCCGCTCAACAGCTGATGTTCAGAAGCAGGGAGGCAATTGAGTGGGTGTGTTCTGAGCCATCGTATCACTGCTTCCCCTTCAGCTGCTCCTGCTCCCACGCTCAGGAACAGATCAGAAGGCTGACTTCCTAGAAATGGCCTCAAAGGGAGGACAGTCCTACAGATTTAGGTACTGGGGGGAAAATGATTTTGGCAAGAAGAGGTCCAGAGACAAGGGTAATTATCAAGAGCTTCTATCATCTGTAGAAGGAACCCTTATTTCAGATACACTGTTAAGAATCTATTCTCTTACAGTAGAACAATAAGCATGGAATTTGGCAAGTAATTATCCAAAACTAAAAGCTCTCAATTAATACTTTTCCTTAATTATTTTAAATGTTACCTTTTCTGAACCCTAGGCCCTATTGACTAAAAGGTGGTAGCTTTAGATAAGCACACTCTTGTCAATTGTCCATTTTCCCTTTTACTAGTCTCACATAGTGAGACTTTAAAAAAAAAAAAAAAGCCCCTCCTTAACTGGAAGTTTTTAGGCATGTATTCCCATCTCAAGTTTACCAGCATCTAAAAAGTCACTGTGAATAAATCACTTTATTTCTACAGCTGAATTTTCTCCCAATAAAATGAGAGAATTAGTTTAAAATTAATTCTGTTAGGCTGATATTAGTACATTGTAATGATGATTTTGGATCAATGTAGACTTTAATCCCTCTTTTGCTTAATAGCTTTCCCCATATTTGAAGAACACACTTTTGTGCTTTTTATATTTTCTTCCTGGATCTCATATTTGTTCTTCTTGCGTATCTTTTTCTCACAAATCAGTTTCTAGTTAAATGAGTTTGAACATGCTCGAGAATATCAGACTGGTTCTTAAACCATATGTGTGCTTAGTTGCTCAGTTGTGTCTGACTCTGAAATCCCATGGACTACAGCCCACCAAGCTCCTTTGTCCATGGGGATTCTTCAGGAAAGAATACTGGAGTGGGTTGCTCTGCTCTCCTGCAGGGGATCTTCCCAACACAGGGATCGAACCCAGATCTCCTGCACTGCAGGCGGATTATTTATGGTCTAAGACTATAGCTTCAAATATTACACATGTTGTTGCAAGTGTGTTCTGGTCAACCCAGAGTAACATTAATTTGGGGGCAGTTATATCATTCTCCTTATTTTTACTGAGCTTTTAATCAACCCAAGTCATTTTAAGATGTTGTCTTTCATTAGCGTTATATTTTGAGCCCTACTTTTTAGATTTTAAGTGCAGATATTTTGTCTCTATATAAAATGTAGACTTCACGTCCATTTTAAAAGGAACAGAAATTTTTGTTTAAAAAGCAAATATTTTCCTTGTCAGACTTCTGGTTTAAATCCCAACTCTGATGCTTCATGTCTTTGGGACATTATTAGTAGTGAAAGTGAAAGTGAAGTCACTCAGTTGTATCTGACTCTCTGCAACTCCATGGGCTTTAGCCTATCAGGCTCCTCCATCCATGGGATTTTCCAGGCAAGAGTACTGGAGTGGGTTGCCATTTCCTTCTCCAGGGGATCTTTCCAACACTGGGATCAAACACAGGTCTCCCGCATTGCAGGCAGACACTTTACCGTTGAAGCCACCAGGGAAGCATTATTGGGACATTATTAAATCTAGTTAAAATCTCCATTCTCCCATCTATAAAGTGAAAATATTCCCTTAATAGTTTTGGGTGAACATTTCCTGAGTCAGTGTGTGTGTACCACTTTGGTACAGCACCTAGAACTTAGTGAACTGTCATTAAGGATAACCATTACCATTGCCACTAGTTCCGTTTCCCTTTTTAACAGTGTATGGAAAAAACCAAATGAACATTTTGGCCAACTCTATATTTTCTATCCCATTGAAGTTTTCTGAATAAGCCATCCATGTTTTCATCTAGGGCTGTGATAAAAAATTTTAGAATTTTAAATTCACTGAAGTGTGAAGTATGCTATCTGTGATCTCTAGTCAAGAGGTGAGGGTTTTTTGTTTGTTTGTAGTACTTTTTATTAAGCACTCCTTGGACCACATTATTTAGTCATTAATCATCTAATGGTCATCTGAGTTAAATTCACCCATTCTAGTCCATTCTAGTTTGCTGATTCCTAGAATGTCGATGTTCACTCTTGCCATCTCCTATTTGACAACTTCCAACTTGCCTTGATTCATGGACCTAACATTCGAGGTTCCTATGCAATGAAAAAGTAGGCTTAAAGCTCAACATTCATAAAACTAAGATCATGTCATCTGGTCCCATTACTTCATGGGAAATAGATGGGGAAACAGTGGAAACAGTGGCTGACTTTATTTTTGGCAGCTCCAAAATCACTGCAGTTGGTGATTGCAGCCATGAAATTAAAAGACGCTTACTCCTTGGAAGGAAAGTTATGACCAACCTAGACAGCATATTCAAAAGCAGAGACATTACTTTGCCAACAAAGGTTCGTCTAGTCAAGGCTATGGTTTTTCCAGTGGTCATATATTGATGTGAGAGTTGAACTGTGAAGAAAGCTGAGCAGTGAAGAATTGATGCTTTTGAACTGTGGAATTGGAGAAGACTCTTGAGAGTCCCTTGGACTTCAAGGAGATCCAACCGGTCCATCGTAAAAGTGATCAGTCCCAGGTGTTCAATGGAAGGACTGCTGCTAAAGCTGAAACTCCAATACTTTGGCTGCCTAATGTGAAGAGCTGACTCATTTGAAAAGACCCTGATGCTGAGAAAGATTGAGGGCAGGAGAAGTGGATGACAGAGGATGAGATGGCTGGATGGCATCCCCGACTCAATGGACTTGAGTTTGGGTAATCTCCGGGAGTTGGTGATGGGCAGGGAGGCCTGGCATGCTGTGGTTCATGGGGTCGCAAAGAGTTGGACACGACTGAGACACTGAACCGAACTGAATCATTTAATAATATTTTCCAAATCTCATATCGTTATCTTGTCCATAAGAAACATTTAGTTCTGACCTAATGGATTCCTCATGATGTTATTCCGGCTTCAAGTGACATCCATTTCCATTCTAGGTTCTCACAAACAATCTCTTAATAATTTGTTCTAAATTCTCATCCAAATTTATGGCAAGTTTACTGACACTGTACACTGCAGCATGTCCTTTATTCCTCATTTCTGCTCTTTGACACTGCACACCATCATTCCTGCAAAACTGTTGCTCATAATGAAATCATTTCTTCCTATAGTATTTCTATTTCCTTGGGCCAGGTCAGAAAATCTGCCTCTGAGAACATTTAGATGTTCTTGCTGTAAACTTACTGACTTGGGTTTCAAATTTCTCCTACCTGTGTTTTTTTAACACTATGCAGTCTGGTGATACTTCTCTTAATGTTTATCTACTTCCTTTCTTTTCCTTTCAAAATCATTTTGTTTTGAGAAGCTTGGAAGCTTCTTTCGTAAAGCATTATGAATTAGTTAGAGTTCTTTTGGATGCCAGTACCAGAAAATCCCATCCAAGGGAGTTTATTGGGAAACAACTGAACAGTCTAGGGACAATATGGCTCAGGTATTATTGGCAAGAGGGAGTCAAACACTGTCTTCAGGATCTAGTTTATCTTTCCTGGTGTGCATTCTTGTTATCTTTAAAATTTACTCCATTTGCAGATATTTGTCATCCTGTGTATTAAAGTCTGTGGTCACAATATGAAGGTTCTCTCAAGATCAGTGGAAAGGGGCACTTGGCTTTCTGGCAACTTTAGCAAAGATTTACTGATGTCTCTTTTGGCTCTGCTGAGATCACATGCTTATCCCTGAACTAATCCATATGACCAGGGAAATTTGAAGTTCTGTTCACTAGGCCTGACTATCTGCTATTTCACGATATAGGAAGGATCCAACTTCAACAGAATCACGTGGAATGTGAATGAGGACCAAGCTACATTACAATACTATCTCTCTAAATTGATGTAGCAAACCAGAGAAGAAATGTATAATTATAATCAAACAAAAACCTTATTTTTCCTGGTTATAATCCCTCTCAAAAGCATGTGTGCACACATATTTATACACATGTGAGTGTGCCAGATAATCATTCACTTGTTTTGCTCTTCTAAGTCTTCTGTGTACCTGTTTATCCCTTTTGTTATTAACTGGACTTTCTCAAACAAAGAAATATCCTTGTTCTTAACATTAAAGTGATAATTAGCAGTTAAGTATAAAACTTGAATAAATTTACCTCTGTTCCCTCCCCAAACTGGAGTGTAATTATAGTAATGTAATAAATACACAAAGAAAAAGAGAGTAGGAGTAGAGACAATTAAAGACTAGAGATGTAAACAAAATTTTGGAGGATAGAAATTTTGTAGACAAGCAAAATGAAGAAAGTAAATATCTCATGTTCTAGTGAGAGAGGCCAATATGAAATAAGAGAACTGGAGAACTTGCATTGGAGAACTACAGAAAGAGTCAAGAAGTGAAGATATACACATCTGAAAGCTTCAGTGTGAAGTTGGGCTGAAAATGAGATGGTTGATTAAGACTCTGTGTTAAGAGTTCTTAGACCACTCATATTTCTTCTCTTGTACCTACAGAAGACTGATAGAGGGTGCATTCTATATAGAGATGGACTCTGGCCTTAGAAGTCCCTAGCACAGAAGATGGTAAGGTGAGGTTCTAGAATGAAAACGTGAAGATTAATCCTTCTTACTGAATCTTGAGATTCAGCCTCCTTTTATAACTTAGCTATGGAATGCTGGTAGCCCAGCTTGTAACACCAGAGAGGGCATTGATGCATTCTGTAGGAAAATTACCAGTGCAAGAGAAAAAAAATTATATATATTAACATTTGGAAATCCTTTAATAAAGCTTGAAAATCTTGCCAATGTACTTAGAACTTACAATCAGCATTTTAGAACCTTACCCTTAAAAAGTGAATGATGAGTTAAGGAGCGCAGATATATGAGGAAAGCCTATAACTTAAATGGCAAAGATCAAAATATATAAATAAAGAAAACACGCAATTCAGAGAGGACAGAGACTAAGAGTAAAATCTCTCACAACTGGAGAACATGGAATCCAGGTTAAGAGCTCATGTCCAGGATAATTAATAACAATAATAATAGATATATCACCACATTGCTACTCACACATGATAGGGAATAGTGTCTATTCGCATCAGCCACAGTGAAAAATTGTATGATTGATGGGACATTTGGTATAGAACAGAAAATCTTGCCTCAGTAGTAGAACCTTGCTAAGAAGTACTCTGATCCTACACAATAGATCTTAAAATCAAGAAAGGATCATACTGTTTCCAAGTAACTAAACCACATCTAAGAACAAAGATCAAGAATATTATAAAAGTATCTAACACCCAATAAGGTGTAATTCATGTATGCTGTCCAATCAAAATTAAGAGTCAGACAAAGAAATAGGAAAACATGATCCATATTGATTCATGATAAGGAGAAAAGTCAGTCAATTGAAATTAACCCAGAATTGATACAGATGTTAAAATAGGCTGAGAAGAACATTAAAAGTCATTATAATTATATTTCCCAAGTTCAAAAAGTTAAGTGGAGTCATGAAAAATTTTAAAAAGTTCTAAATCAAACTTTTAGAGATGAAAAGTATAAGGTTTGAGATAGAAATTATCCTGGATGGAACACCCAGCAGAAGGGAAAAAATAGCCAAATTTAATGAGTAATCAGTGATCAAAGCAAAGAAATAGAGGGAAACAACAGAATGGGAAAAACTAGAGATCTCTTCAAGAAAATTAGAAATACCGAGCGAATATTTCATGCAAAGATGGACTCGAGAAAGGACAGAAATTGTATGGACCTAAAAGAAGCAGAAGATATTATGAAGAGGTGGCAAGAATACAAGAAGAACTGTACAAAAAAGATCTTCATGACCCGGATAATCATGATGGTGCGATCACTCACCTAGAGAAAGACATCCTGGAATGTGAAGTCAAGTGGGCCTTAGAAAGCATCACTATGAACAAAGTTAGTTGAGGTGATGGAATTCCAGTTGAGCTATTTCAAATCCTGAAAGATGATGCTGTGAAAGTGCTGCACTCAATATGCCAGCAAATTTGGAAAACTCAGCAGTGGCCACAGGACTGGAAAAGGTCAGTTTTCATTCCAATTCCAAAGAAAGACAATGCCAAAGAATGCTCAAACTACTGCACGATTGCACTCATCTCACATGCTAGTAAAGTAATGTTCAAAATTCTTCAAGCCAGTCTTCAACAATCGGTGAACCGTGAAATTCCAGATGTTCAAGCTGGTTTCAGAAAAGGTAGAGGAACCAGAAATCAAATTGCCAACATCTGCTGAATCATGGAAAAAGCAAGAGAGTCCTAGAAAAACATCTATTTCTGCTTTATTGACTATGCCAAAGCCTTTGACTGTGTGGATCATAAGAAACTGCAGAAAATTCTGAAAGAGATGGGAATACCAGACCACCTGACCTGCCTCCTGAGAAACCTGTATGCAGGTCAGGAAGCAACAGTTAGAACTGGACATGGGACAATAGACTGGTTCCAAATAGGAAAAGGAGTATGTCAAGGCTGTATATTGTCACCCTGCTTATTTGACTTATATGCAGAGTGTATCATGAGAAAAGCAGGGCTGGAAGAAGCACAAGCTGGAATCCAGATTGCCAGGAGAAATATCAATAACCTCAGATATGCAGATGACACCACCCTTATGGCAGAAAGTGAAGAGGAACTAAAAGGCCTCTTGATGAAAGTGAAAGAGGAGAGTGAAAAAGTGGGCTTAAAGCTCATCATTCAGAAAACTAAGATCATGGCATCTGGTCCCATCACTTCAAGGGAAATCGATGGGGAAACAGTGGAAACAGTGTCAGACTTTATTTTTCCCGGTTCCAGAATCACTGCAGATAGTGACTGCAGCCATGAAATTAAAAGATACTTATCACAATAAACTGCAGAAAATTCTGAGAAAAATGGGAATACCAAACCACTTGACCTGCCTCTTGAGAAACCTGTATGCAGATCAGGAAGCAACAGTTAGAACTGGTCATGGAACAACAAACTGGTTCGAAATAGGAAAATGAGTACGTCAAGGCTGTATATTGTCACCCTGCTTATTTAACTCATATGCAGAGTACATCATGAGAAACGCTGGACTGGAAGAAACACAAGCTGGAATCAAGATTGCCAGGAGAAATAGCAATAACCTCAGATATGCAGATGACACAACCCTTATGGCAGAAAGTGAAGAGGAACTAAAAAGCCTCTTGATGAAAGTGAAAGAGGAGAGCGAAAAAGTTGGCTTAAAGCTCAACATTCAGAAAATGAAGATCATGGCATCTGGTCCCATCACTTCATGGAAAATAGATGGGGAAACTCTGGAAACAGTGTCAGACTTTATTTTTTTGGGCTCCAAAATCACTGCAGATGGTGACTGCAGCCATGAAATTAAAAGACGCTTACTCCTTGGAAGAAAAGTTATGACCAACCTAGATAGCATATTCAAAAGCAGAGACAATACTTTGCCAACAAAGGTCCGTCTAGTCAAGGCTATGGTTTTTCCTGTGGTCATGTATGGATGTGAGAGTTGGATTGTGAAGAAGGCTGAGCATCGAAGAATTGATGCTTTTGAACTGTGGTGTTGGAGTAGACTCTTGAGAGTCCCTTGGACTGCAAGGAGATCCAACCAGTCCATTCTGATGGAGATCAGCCCTGGGATTTCTTTGGAAAGAATGATGCTGAAGCTGAAACTCCAGTACTTTGCCTACCTCATGCGAAGAGTTGACTCATTGGAAAAGACTCTGATGCGGGAGAGATTGGGGGCAGGAGGAGAAGGGGACGACCGAGGATGAGATGGCTGGATGGCATCACGGACTCGATGGACGTGAGTCTGAGTGAACTCTGGGAGTTGGTGATGGACAGGGAGGCCTGGTATGCTGCGATTCATGGGGTCGCAAAGAGTCAGACACGATTGAGCAACTGAACTGACTCTTTGGAAGGAAAGTTATGACCAACCTTGATAGCATATTGAAAAGCAGAGATATTACTTTGCCAACAAAGTTCCGTCTAGTCAAGGCTATGGTTTTTCCAGTGATCATGTATGGATATGAGAGTCGGACTGTGAAGAAAGCTGAGCACTGAAGAACTGATGCTTTTAAACTGTGGTATTGGAGAAGACTTTTGTGAGTCCCTTAAAGTGCAAGGAGATCCAACCAGTCCATCCTAAAGGAGATCAATCTTGGGTGTTCTTTGGAAGGACTGATGCTGAAGTTGAAACTCCAATACTTTGGCCACCTCATGCAAAGAGTTGACTCACTGGAAAAGACCTTGATGCTGGGAGAGATTGGGGGCAGAAGGAGAAGGGGGCAACAGAGGATGAAATGGCTGGATGGCATCACAGACTCGATGGACATGAGTTTGAGTGAACTCCGGGAGTTGGTGATGGCCAGGGAGGCCTGGTGCGTTATGATTCATCGGTCGCAAAGAGTCGGACATGACTGTGCAATTGAACTGAACTGAACTGAATGAGTAGTGTTAGAAACTATGCAAAATTATAATTAAGGAAATGATAATTAAAGTGAACATAGCTTCAGTAAGCTATGAGAGAAATTCAGACAGTCAACTGGAGTCTTTAAAGCACTGGAGGAAAGGTGACAGGAAGAATACATGAAAAAATTAATGAATACAAGAGTTCTAAACTTAATAAACACTATATTCTTGTATATATATGAACCCCAATGAACTTCAAGTTTATAAAACCTGAAGTACATTACAGGCAGGCAAATTTAATCAAGTTAGTTAAAACCAGTTATGAAGGAAAAAAAAAATGTTAAAACAGCTAAAGGAAAAAAAAACCCACATGTTACATATAGAGAACTAAAGATAAGAATGAGAACACATTTATTGTCAAAAACATTGCAGTGATAAGACAGTAGAACAACATACTTTAATTATGAAATCAAGAAGACAAAAGAAAACAGTACAAAATTACTATTAATAACATGAAATTTTATACCCTGTGAAAATGTATTTTAATAACAAATGTGACATAAAGGTTTGGCAGAAATATCCTCACAATGAGAAAGTCTGTCAGGTACAAGGAACATGATTCCAGATGGAAATGTGGGTCTATAAAAGGTAGTAAAGTGTGTTGGAAATACAAACAAACTAGGTGAAGATATAACATCCTTTCTTATTTGAATATATTTAAAAGATAGTCTGCTATTTAAAAGTAACATAGTGTGAATTTTGCAACATGTAAAAAATGTGTAACAAAGATCAGCACAGAGATCAGGGAGGGATAAAGGAAATGTAGTAATATAAAATGATTATACATATACAAAGTGGTATAATAGCACTTGAAGGTAGACTGTGATAAGTTAAAGGTATATACTATAAGCCAAGCATCCCCTCAAATGATTAAATGTTATAGCTAATAGGTCAACAAAGGAGATAAAATGGGATAATAAATACTCAATTAAACCAAAGGAAGAAAGAAAAGAACAAGTAATAGATGGAACAAACAGAAAATAGAATAGACTATAAAGGTGATAGTTTCAAACCTAACTATATCAGCACTCAAATTAAATACAAAATTTAAACATCTAATTTAAAGGAGAATAATTTTTGAATTGTATAAAAAAATCAAGACCCAACTATGTGTTGTCCATAAGAATGTACTTTAAATATAAGACACAAGTAGACTAAAAGGATAAAAAAAAAGATATGTCATACTAACACTAATTTATAGCAACTGAAAAGGCTATACTAATATCAGAAGTATATTGCAGAGAAAATGATGTTACTAAAGACAAAGACCATTTTATAATGTTTTATCATGTAGAAAAAGCAATGTCAAATTTGTATGCACCTCATAAGAGAGCTTCAAAATATCTGAAACAAAAAGAATAAAATTTCAAGTAGAAATAGTCAGCTCTAAAATACATTTGGAAATTCCTCTACCTTTCTCAACTATTGATAAAATGAGTAGACAATGTCAATAAGGATATAGATTTGATTTGTACTATCAATTACCCTGACCTTTTGACACTTATTAAAAATTCCATGTCCAACAACAACGGAATTCATATTCTTTACAAGTGCACACAAAATATTTATTGACATTGATCATGTTCTGGATCAAGTCTCAGTAAATTTAAAATGATTCAAGTCATATAATGCCTATTTTCTGAGAATGATGTAATTAAGTTTAAAATCAGTAATTGAATAATCTTGGGAAATGTCTAAATACTTGTAAACTAAATAACATAATTCTATGTAACCAACTAGTCAAAGAAAAAATTACAAAGAAAATTAGAACATTTTTTGCACTGAATGAAAATTAAAATGCAACATGCCAAAATGTATGGAGTGTACTGAAATAGTAATAAAGAGGAGATATAATCACACACTTAGTGCATGTATTAGAAAACAAAATTGTCTCAAATCAGTGACACTAACTCCCATCTTAAGAAATTAAAAATTTAGAGCAAATTAATCCCAGTGTGGGCAGAAAATAAGAAATAAAAACCTGAGCATCAAGCAATGAAAAAACAAAAAAATAACAGAAAAGCAATAAAGAAAATCAGTAAATCAAAAAGCTAATTTTTTAGGAAGATTAATACAAATGATGAATGTCCAGTTTTATTGATCAAGAATAAAGGAGAGGACACACATTACCAACATCCAAAATGAGAGGAGTGACATTAGTACAGTTTGGAGATATTAAATAATGAGAATATTATGAACATTATAGCAATAATTTGACAGTTTAGTTGAAATGAGCAAATTCCATGAAAGCCACAAACTACTAAAGCTCACTGAAGAGTAAATAGATAATATGAATAGGTTATTTTCTTGCCCCACTTTATCACAATTCTAACTTTGACTTATTGACTATAGAAATTCTTTTTATATTCTGGATATTAGTTCTTTTGTCATATGTATTGAAAATAATAACTTCCCTATGTTGTATCTTACTCTTTTCACGCTCTTAATAGTGTTTTTGATGAAAAATTAACACTAGTAAAGTCAAATTTCTCAACCTTATGCTTTATGATTTGTGATTTTCTTGCATATCATTTCAGAAACTTTTTACAAGATAATACAGATATTTCCAATGTTAGTTCAAGCACCTCATTATTTTATATCTCACATTTATTACAGGTCTACAGCAGTCTGCAATTGATTTGGGAGTACAGTAAGAAGTATATGTCTATCTATCCCTCCTCCCAGTATACAATTGCCTCTATCATCACCATTTATTAAAAAGACTTTTCTCTTTCCTCTGTACTTAAGTGACAATAAAGAAAGGAAGAAAGAGAGAGAAGAATTCAAGAGAAAGAAAGGAGAAAGAAAAAAATAAAAGAAATAAAATGAGAAAAAGAGAAAAGATTAAAGAGAATAAATAAGTTGGACTATTTATTATTATTTCAACCTTATTTATATTCTCTTGCAATGCTTATTGAAATTCTCCAGAGAAGCAAGTATTTGCACAAGGCTGTGTAACTTTCACTTTTCACTTTCAGAGAAGCAAAACCAATGTATACACACACATACATAAAAATATGTAAGTAAAAGTTAGTCACTCCAGTCATGCCCAACTCTTTGTGACCCCACGAACTGCAGCCCACCAAGCTCCTCTGTCCATGGGATTTTCCAGGCAAGGATAATGGAGTGGTTCACCATTTCCTTCTCCAGGGGATCTTCCCAACCCAGGGCTCAAGCCCTGGTTTCCTGCACTGCAGGTAGTTTCTTTACTGACTGAGCTACCAAGTAAGCCCAAAATATGTAGAAAGACATTTATTGTGAGGGATTGATTTTGGTTCATGGGATTATGGAGATTATGGACTAATAAATCCCATAATCTACTGTCTACTGCAAGGCTAATGGTGTAATTCCAGCCTAGACCCCAGTGACTGAGAACCAGGTGGATAGAGATAAATCCCAGTCTGAGTCTGAAAACCCAAGAACCAGAGACTTTCTCGCCTTAGTTAGGTTGGTGTTATGTAGAAAATCTTGACTAATGAACTGTGGATAGAAGTGAATTGTGCCACTTTGATCTGAGGCAGTTAAGGGTGGGCATATGTTCTCCATGTACTTTCTCTTCCAGTGATGCAGCAAATTCTGATGCTGCTTCTTGATATAGCAGCACCACAAGATGATGTTAGTCTGAGATTCTAAATTACTGTGTGGAGCAGTGTTGCCTGCCAACCTTCACTGAACATATAACATGAGCAAGAAATATAGTTTTGTTTTATTAAGCCACTGAAAATATATGATGCTTTGTTTCCCCGTTGTATCCTAGACTCTCATAGTAACTTTATGAGTAATCATGGCCATGTAGTAAGTATTCCTTAAGAGAGAGTTGCTATTTGAGTGTTATGATACATATGAAACATACCTTTTTAAAGCTTTGAAGTTTTAAAGTGTTTTAACATATTATCATTTGGCTTCACAATAATCGTATGAGGTAGGTAGAGAGGTTTTACGTTCTCTGTTTTACAAATTAAGAAAACGCAGCACAAATCTGTTAAGTGACAAATTCAAGAGCCCACTCATAGGAGCCAGAATTGAGACCTAGACATTCCAAGTTCAAGTCTAGAGATCAAATATTCTAAATTTATAGCAAACTCTGTATTCTAAATTATTTTTCTACAGTGAATATTTATATTTCTCACCATCAAAAGTCACTTTTGTAAAAAGAACTGATTTATCTAAAGAAAATTGATTTTCCATTGTTTCCTGCCCTTTGGGACCTGCTATTCACATTTAGGAATTGCACATTCCTTGAGAAGCATTAATTACATTAATAAATGGTTCATTTCACTATATGATAAATATATGAGTACAATATCCCTTTTCAGATTTTTTGCGTCTTTATATATTGTAACAAATTTAAATATTTTTATATATTCCTACTGAATTCAACTAATATATGAGTTCTTATATTTGCTTCTGGGATAAAAATCTTTCACCAAAGATATCTCAGTCACAACCTGTTTTAAAGGTGATCGATCTGATTTAACTGATTTCAATTGAGTCCAGTAGACATTTTCTATTGCCTCTTTTTTATTCTTCCCTGGGGCAATCTGCATGGGGCATGCAGTCAGATGGAGAATGAGTTTATACAGCATCCTTCAGCAGAGACTGCATGGGAGTAGAAGAGCTTCTGGTCAGAGAGGGGAACTTGGGACCTTGCTGACTTCTGCTTTTTCCATCTGGTCCAGGGATATGCCATCTACTGCTGCCATCTACTTCCAATGTCCATAGTCCCTGCCATGATCCTGGTCACAGTGTTAACCACCCCATCTACCTTGTCCCCACCTCAGCTGCCTTCTGTCCTCCCCAGCCTTCTGAAAACTTCCCTGCCTGAGCGTGGGAAGAATTGCAGTGGGGAGAATTTGGGACAATTTAGGAATTCTTTTCCATGTGCCCAGCTCCACTGAGCTTCTAAAAGGCTGCCCTCAAGACCCCATGTACAATACCTCCATCGGAAATGGCAACCCACTCCAGTATTCTTGCCTGGAGAATCCCATGGATGGAGGAGCCTGGTGTGCTTCAGTCCATGGGGTCGCACAGAGTCAGACATGACTGAACGACTTAACTAACTAACTAACTAACTAACTGGCAGTTTCTTGGACATTCAGCTTCTCCAAGTGACTTAAGCTTTCCTGGGCTATGCCCTGGCTTTCATTTTTATCAAGCTCCTGCTTCCTAGATCTTAAAGATCAAGAGCTTCAAAGAATCGTGCTTTTAAATGATAATGCTGAGCTGAGCTGTTAACGGGATAAAAGATAAAAAGCTAAAATTTCCTTCTTCTCAACAGACTTCTTTGTCAGTAGCTGTTAACTGCTTTTCCCCTGAGGGTGGTCTATATAGGAAGCTACTTTATTGGTAAGAGTATTCAATGAAAACAGTTTACCATCAGCATACTGTTCTTCAGTATACCTAGATTTTTCTTGTCAACAGTGCTTTCATTTTCCCCTTGTCTCCAGTGCCTACTAAGGTACATAGTAGCTACTTCGTTCATACACGCTGATTGTGCTTGTTAGGATGGGTGTCACGTTGTACCTTTGTGTACTGTATCTCGACTTTTTGATTCTTCCAAACGCCTTCAAAAGTGGTAAACATAAGTAATCATGTATGTTTACTGATTCACTGATAGCTGAATCAGAAGTCTTTTGACTATAAGGATTAGAAAGATGACTTTATATGAGGCGGAAGTAAAGTATTTGAAGGATACTGTAGTATTCAGTATAACTCAGAACAAGGGGCCAATCAGCTCTCAGTGTTAAAGATACCACAGAAGTGAATCCTCCAGATCACTGTCTGTTCTCATCTCTGCTCTAAATACTGGCTTCAGTTTCTCAGTCCTTATGGCAGGAAACATGACCACTGAACTCCAAAGCCTCACATATCACAACTTGACCCCCAGAGAGGAACTATTCTTCATCCCTTAGTTCATTTTTAGAGCCTTTAGGGTAAAACATTAGTAAATTTACATTGGGTCAGGTGTTCGCCTCAGGAACAATTAATATTCATAATAGGTTGCTATTACTGATCCCACTGGACTTCCCTGGTGGCTCAGATGGTAAAGAATCTGCCTGTAATGCAGGAGACTCAGATTGATTCCTGGGTCTGGAAGATCCCCTGGAGTAGGAAATGGCAACCCATTCCAGCATTCTTGCCTGGAAAATCCCATGAATGAAGGAGCTTGGTGGGCTACCAGTCCATGGGATCACAAAGAGATGGACATGATTGACTGATTAACAGTTTTTTCACTGATCTCAGTTCAGTTCAGTTCAGTCACTCAGTTGTGTCTGATTGTTTGCAACCCCATGAATCACAGCATGCCAGGCCTCCCTGTCCATCACCAACTCCCAGAGTTCACTCAGACTCACATCCATCGAGTCAGTGATGCCATCCAGCCATCTCATCCTCTGTCATCCCCTTCTCCAGCCCCCAATCCCTCCCAGCATCAGGGTCTTTTCCAATGAGTCAACTCTTCGCATGAGGTAGCCAGAGTACTGGAGTTTCAGCTTTAGCATCATTCCTTCCAAAGAAATCCCAGGGCTGATCTCCTTCAGAATGGATTGGCTGGATCTCTTTGCAGTCCAAGGGACTCTCAAGAGTCTTCTCCAACACCACAGTTCAAAAGCATCAACTCTTCGGCGCTCAGCCTTCTTCACAGTCCAACTCTCACATCCATACATGACCACTGGAAAAACCATAGCACTGATCTCACTAAAGCTAAAATGGTTGCTGTTTTTTTCTTAAATGAGGTGACCTGGAATGAACAAATAATAATGGCATTGTATCCCTGTGTTTTTAACAGGGTGATGAACACATAGTGAGTGTTCTTTGTGCTTAATTGCTCAGTCCTGTTCGACTCTTTGTGACCCCATGGATTGTAGCCCACCAGGCTCTTCTGTCTATGGGGATTCTCCAGGCAAGAATACTGGAGTGGTTTCCCATGCCCTCCTCCATCTTTCCATCCCAGGGATTGAACCCAAGTCTCCCTCATTGTAGGCAGATTCTTTACCATCTGAGCCACCAAGGAAGCCTGAACATGTGGTAGGTATTTATAATCGTTTAGCTGATTAATTGAATATCTTGTTGATTGATTGAAGTTTGTCTGTATGGCAGTATCATTTAAGGAACATTATCTTTTTGTCATTGTGTTTCCTCACATGGATCCAACTTCATTGTGCACTTTTTGAAAAACCATTCTCCATCTAATTTATGAAAATAATCACTGAAGTGATAAATATCCATTAATATGGATTAATAAAGCACATCTAAACCAAGCCCATAACAGTTTAATTTGAAATGCATTCAGATGGATTTTCCTTTGTTTTGAAGCTTTTACAGTTCCCTACCAGATCCTCCTTTTTGGATAAAAGCCCAAAGTACTCTCTTTGGGGTTTATTTAAGTAACTGATGATAAATGACTATTTCTTTGACCTATATGGTAAAAAAACATCTTTCCTAGTGTTTGTGGGCTTAGTTTTCCCACCATACACCTTAGTACTACATGTGCATATTATTTCACAGAGCATGGAGTTTGGTCACTAGTTCTACTTAAATACTATAACACAATTTCCTTTGACTTTTTAAAGATGTACCTCTCTCCTTTTGGGGGGCTTGTGTACTTAATGTAATTTAAATAAGACTGTTGATTAATTAATTAGGTTGCCATTAGCTATGGTTTTTCTAGTAGTCATGTATGGATATGAGAGTTCGGTCATAAAGAAGGCTGGAAGCCAAAGAATTGATGTTTTGAACTGTGGTGTTGGAAAAGACTCTTGAGAGTCCTTTGGACTGCAAGGAGATCAAACCAGTCAATCCTAAAGGAAATCAACACTGAATATTCCTTAGAAGGACAGATGCTGAAGCTGAAGCTCCAATACTTTGGCCACCTAATGCCAACTCATTAGAACTAACTCATTAGAACCAACTCATTAGAACCAACTCATTAGAAAAGACCCTGATGCTGGGAAAGATTGAAGGTAGGAGGAGAAGGGCATGGCAAAGGATGAGATGGTTGGAGGCAATCACTGACTCAATGGACATGAGTTTGAGCAAGCTCTGGGAGATGCCGAAGGACAAGGAAGCCCGACATGCTGCAGGCCATGGGGTCACAAATAGTCAGACATGACTGAGCAACTGAACAACAACAACAACAACCACCCTTGTTCACAGCTAAAATGAAAGAGGGTTAGAAATGAGAGCATCTAAATGTTAATGGAAAAGAAGAGATGGAGATCAAGGATCTCATTCCCATGCTCAGATATTAATACTACACATGACCCTAAATTGTTTTTGGATTCTGGATGAAAGTATTTCTAATTAAACTTCTCATTTAGGGATAAAGTTGTGCACATTAATCCCAAACCAAGGTAGCTTTTACTTAGGATAGCTGTTATGATTGTGTAAACTGCTAAAGTAGGATATGTGTATATATATACATATACACATGCATATATATATATGCATATAATACATATATTTCATATATGCATATATATATATCTGTATCTATATTCAGTGTAAGCCATGTCTCAATTTTGTTTGATAGTCTGCCAAAGGTATCAAAGAAATTTTTTTTAAATTTCTTCTAAAATTGTGAAAAATTAAGTAGGTCTGTTGAAGCAAAGGCTGTTAGTCACTTAAATTTCCCTGAAAGGAGGAATTGAACATATCACTATTCAAAGGCTTTGTTTTTAAGGATGAGGATATTGGGATTTTATTAAACCTAGCATGCTGTTTATTTGATCAAATTTATGGAGACACCTAAAAAACAAAATTATATGACAACATAACATAATTGACACTGTGACACAATATTAGAATGATTCATGGGATAATAATTACTTTATTCCAAACAACTATCAGTGAAATTCTTGGCATCTAACCAGATTTTCTATATTTCCCAATTGCAATTTATCTCTAGAATCTGTAAGGCTAAAAGTTATTTCCTCAGAATTAAGGAATTATTACATAATAGAAAGGAATTAGATCATAATTCATTTTCTAATTCAGTGTATTTTTCATCACTTTCCTTCCCAAAAATCAAATGCAATTGTTTTTCTAACTTTATTTTTGTGAAATGCAAATTAGAAGTATTATAGCTAATCAATGGCACCAAAATAGTTCTTTTAAATAACCAGGACATGAACCCTTTAACAAGATTCAGTTAGTTCTATTTATAGTTCCCCTAAGCTATGAACTATTTGTACACCCATGTTTCTGCATAATGACTTTTCAATGTGGTTTCAGTAATCATTCCAGAAGGCACAATCTCAAAATATCTATATGCATAAAGAATATATTTAAAATAAAGGCTAAATTGGCTGGCCATGCATTAAACCATTTGCTTGCGAAATCACTTTGTGAAATCTCTCCATACAGGAGATGTTCCAGCCGAGTATAGGACATAGCAAACTTTTTTTTTTTTTTTTTGCTTACCATATTGTATCACCATAACTTCTTTTGGAAACACTTCTTTCTCTAAGTGTCCTCTTCAAACACTTCTTCCTTCTTTCTTTAAGATGACAAGCCATTTTGAGAATTTGGATTTAATTTAGCCCACACAGGATTAGCAGAAGAGATTCTCAAACAACTTGCCCTTAAATACTTAATAGCTGAAATGAGAGGTGCTGATGATTTGGGGGGGAAAAAAAGTGTGTTAGCATCAGACTCACTCCCTCAACTTCCTTGAAAGGAGTGCAAGAAGTGCAAAGAGTAAAAATTATGGATTTCCTCAGAAGAATGCAGAATGAGAAACTGTTCTTCCTTTTTTTCAAAGACTTTGGAAGGAAAGGCATTGAAAAGAACCATACTTTGAATTTCAAAACAAGAATAATCATTTATTTTTGAGATTTTTTTTTTCATTGAGAATGTGAGTGAAATCTTTTGGCAGAAATGAATAACACTCTTAAAAGACAATATCAAGGTAAGTACATCATGCTTCTTACTGCCCTTTTTCTATCTTTGTGAGTGTGAAGAGAGACATTAGATCCAGACTTGCTTGTGGTCTCAAATCTCTAGGCGTACAGAAAAAACTTCCTGCATTATATCCTTAACTTTCAAATTTGATCCCTTGCCTCCACCCAAATAACATCATGTTCTTAAATTATTTCAATCAGATTGGCCAGAAAATAATTCACTGTGCTTATTGTATTACATTTTTCTAAATTTTAAGCAAATCCATTCCCTGACATTAATCTTTGACAAGTGTTTACAGAGGGAAAGGATAATTAGTAAATTCATGATGATCTCTTCTAAAAGTAAGTTTTATTTACTAGCCTCTGTTGTTTGTGTGCCTTTGGAAAATAAAAATGTAATTCTACAAACTTGGCTATTTCCTGAAGTCTTGTTTTCCATACCATGGGTGAAGGGTCCATACCAACTATACACTAGGGATCTTAATCAAGATACTGGAATATGAGTGAATAAAGACTTGCAATTTTGAATTTGATAATTTTTTCTTGCTGCCACAAAATATTTTTTATATGTCTATTCTGGCAAGCTACAGTCCATGGGGTCGCAAAGAGTTGTACATGACTGAGTGACTAAGCACAGCACAGCATTCTTATCTCTTCTATCTATCTATGTATCTATATGGACATACATATTTTTACATGACACATGATGGCAAAAATTGTGAAGGTGTTGAAACATGTAATTTACATGTTTATAGCTTCTAAATGGAGATACCTGCTCACTGTCTGTTTTAGGTAAAAATCGTTATATACTTTCCCATCCAATGACTACACCTATTTTCCTTTATAAACACATGACATCATCATTTAAATCAAACCGATTTCGAAGCACCACAGCTGTTACTAGTTATTTAGAAGTCTAATTTGAGCAGAATGTGTCACGCCAACTTTGCACACACACGCTCACACAGGCAGTATTCACATTAAAACTTTCACCTCTATTAAATAGCAACAGTTCTTCAAAAATTCCAACACTCTACTCTTAACAACTAAATAAAATATGTGTCTTTGAAGAGTAATGTGCCTATTTTATTTTTATTCCTAGAGGCAAATCTTGTAGCGAGTGGTGCAGTTTTGTTACCCTGCTGTCGCTTTAATCCGCTCTCAAAGACGCATGTGACAAGGAGTGAGTGTAGTCTTCCAACAGCATTGTTTCACTCTTCCTGATTTAAGGGTAAATCTCTATGACTTTGTTTTCAACGGAGGTCACATAGACATAGCCATCAATATTGAAACAGCATTTTCTCATGCAGACAGAAGCTTTAATAGCCTCTACAAGGGTTTGCTCCTTAGGGAGACTAAATTCAAAATGGCACAAGCCATCTGTCGTGGGGGGATTTTCAGTTCCCTTCTGTTGCACCTCTCTCTCTCTTTCTTCCCCTTTCTCTTTCCCTCTCTGTCTCCCTTCCTATCCCTTAACTGTATAAAGTGACAGTTTTATAATCCATTCTTTCATGTTGACTAACTCATAAAAATATAACAGTTCCACAAACCTTTGTAGAGAGACACATTGCATACCCAGATAACTGAAAAAACAAATCTGCCATATTGAGCCCAATAGTGAATTCAGTGTCTACTGGGGAATCTTCCAATCGCTCTGGCCATGGTGTACTTTGGGAGACAGGGAAGCTGTGGACAGATCCAAATGGATGTCTGTTGCAGGATCTTTTTATTGGGTACACCCCTAGATCCTGATCTCAGAAGACTTTTAGCTGATCTGGAATTAATATGAAAAGAATTTTTTAAGAAGATTTTTCTTTGACCCAAAGTAACCGTTCTTCAAAAATTCCAGCTCTTTGCCTGTCTGACTCTTTGCAACCCTATAGATTTTATCCTGCCAAGCTTCTCTGTTAATGGAATTTTCCAGGCAAGAATACTGGAGTGGATTGCCTTTTCCTTCTCCAGGGGGTCTTCCCCACCTAGGTATCAAACCTGTGTCTCCTGTCTTCTGCATTGCAGGCAGATTCCTTACCTGCTCAGCCATCAGGGAAGCCTTCCTTTGGGTAGACCTTAGGGATTTCCCCCAAATTTAGAGATTAAATAATTGATGAATGAAAAATTTTAAGTCCTCATATCCTGAAATTATACTACTACTCCATACAAAAAATAGAAATAATTGTAAATTAGTATAGGCTTTCATGGGGTAGATTGTAAGCTTAATTCAAGCTGACACTGTCTCATTCATTATATAGCACTAGTCTCTAGCAGGGTACCTGGTAAATGTTAAGTATTTAGGTAACATTTGTGGAGAGAATGAAGGAGGGAGGGGGAAAATAAATGAAAGGAAGGGAAGAAGGAGGGGAAAGATGGGAGGACAGGAGAAAGGAAAGGAAGAAAATCCACAATGGAAAGTTAAAAGCTCTCAGCTCTTTAGAAAGCACTTAACCTATGGAATTCCAACTGTAAGCTAAAATACTAAAAGAATGGTGTAAAAAGTGAAATGTACAAGTTATGGAAAATGTTCTAAAAACTAAATAGCAGAATTTGCGTTACACTAGGTATGATACAGAATTGACCTCAGGTTTGACCTCTTTTTCTTGGAGTCATTGGCTTCCCAGGGGGTGTGGTGGTAAAGAATCTGCCAGCCAGTGCAGCAGACACAAGAGATGCAGGTTTGATCCCTGAGTCAGGAAGATCCCCTGGAGTAGGAAATGGCAACTCGCTTCAGTAATCTTGCCTGGAAAATTCCATGGACAGAGGAGCCTGGCGGGCTACAGCCCATGGGGTTTCAAAGAGTCGGACACAACTAAGCATGCACACACACATGTCTTTTGAGTCTAAAACTGGAAATAGTTTTTGAAAAATTTACAACTTTAGCTGGTCTAAGGTAATGTCCTCAATAGCAATGGGACCGGACAATGCTTTGAGTCAAAGTATGCTTACTCCTGTTTTATAAATCTCCGGGTTATCACGAGGGATCCACCAATCACCATTAACTCTGAAACTTTATTTTTAAAAAAAGAAACTCTGGACTATGTCTAATTCAATTTTCTAGACTGTGTTTTTGTATTCTAATTAATTTTTAGTGACAATATTTGCAGGATATGCCAAAGTACCTTATATCAGACTATATGAAAAATGTTATGCATTTCTATACAAGTGCAATATTTTCTTGGGACATGTGCCTTAATTTTCATTTTGTTTCATTAGAAGGGCATGAGAACCAGAAGTCACAAGCTGTATAAGAAATATAGTACATACAAAAGGGAACGATGGTAATCATAGAAAAACAGACTGAGGCCAATGTGCTGGTGTTTCACTGTGTCAGGCCTTAGCCACTCTTCCATATTTGACCTGGTTTTCATCTGGCATAAAGTTAGATTAGCATTCAAGCCTCCACGCTCCCCAGCCTGATGTTATGCCATCTCATTGAACTAAAATAATACAACATTAATCTTGAAAGAATGAGAGAAAAAGACTTCTGAGATCATCCAGTAAATGGTAAAATGTTTTTTGGCAGCTAAGTTATTTCTTCAAAAGGTTTTTTTTTTTTTTTTTTTTCTTCAGAAACTGCACACACAAAAAAAACTGATAAATTCCAAGTTATTCTGGTTGAAGCCGAGGTGGGCTGTCACCCTATTCTCTTATTGTAGCCCAGCTCAAATCACTTCTTCCAGGTGGACTTTTGTGATAGAATTATTTGACTTTTCACCCTTTCTCCATGAAACTCTCCATAATTTTCAACTCAACTTATACAGATGTTATTTTGTTGATTTGTTCAGTTGTAGTTGGGTACTTTATGATCGAAATATATGTGCTACATTGTTCACTAAACTGTAAATGCTTTTATGACAAGGTTGGGCCCTGGTGACTCATGCTTCCTTAATGTTCACCTTTGCTTCTGCCACAAGCAACTGAGGACTATGGAGGCTTCCATTTTTGTTCTAAAATAATGACAGCTCTTTGGAGTTCATAGTGATTAGTGATACACAAACTTAACTTCAGCACTCATCTGTATTCACTACATGGGGCATGGCTTTAAAATTAAACTCTAAAAGTTCTGGAGACATTTATTTAGGCCTGAATATGCTTGACTCTAAAGAAGCATGATTATTTAGTAGTATTTAAGGATAAAACTCTTACCATTATGTTTAATATGTAATTTTTATTGTCTAAAGTTGCACAGTTTAGGGAGTAAATAGGGACACTATTAGTGATTACCAGACATACAAGATTATACCAGGCATATTACCCATCCTAGAATATTGGCTCACTATCTTTCATCTATTTATTCAGAAGATAGTTGTTGAGAGCTTAATGTTGTTAATATGATTCCAGGGTGTTGTAGTAGAAAGTAAACGCCCTGAATGGGAATTTAGAGACTCTAGCTGTGTGAACTTTGGTTAAGCCATTGAATTTATAGGCTTTGGTTTCCCAAAAGGAGCCTTTCAATTCACGTAGAAAAACTTAGTAACTCACTCAACCACAGAGAAGATAGTGGCTAAGCCTAGAACTTGGACCTCCAGACTCTCCTGAGTAATCTTGGACATGAGGGCCACAGGACATCATTTTCTGTCACTGTATCATCTCTCACTTAGTTTTCTTGTCTGTGAAATGGAAGTGCATTATCCAATTGCACCTAGGGTTACTTCATGCTTCCAAGAACTAGGATAAAAGGTCAACTTGAATGATGACTTCTTTAGCAACATAAGGTTTTCCACTGGATATTGGTTGGAAAGTTATTAAATATTAATGCCTGAAGGTGCCATTACACAGGAGCTGCTGAATGATAATATACAGGAATTGCTTAAATGGAAGACTCTCATTCATTATTTGAGTTCCATTAATGGAGATGTTCATTGTTAACAATGGAAACAGTGACAGACTTTATTCTCTTGGGCTCCAAAATCATGGCAGATGGTGACTGCAGCTGTGAAATTAAAAGACACTTGCTTCTTGGAAGAAAAGCTATGACAAACCTAGATAGCATAGTAAAAAGCAGAGACTTTGCCCACAAAGGTCAATCTAGTCAAAGCTATGGTTTTTCCAGTAGTCATGTATGAATATGAGAGTTGGACTATAAAGAAAGCTGAGTGCTGAAGAACTGATGCTTTGAATTGTGGCGTTGGAGAAGAATCTTGAAAGTCCCTTGGACTGCAAGGAGATCAAACCAGTCAATCCTAAAGGAAATCAGTCCTGAATATTCATTGGAAGGACTGATGCTGAAGCTGAAACTCCAATACTTTGGCCATCTGATGTGAAGAGCTGACTCATTTGAAAACACCCTGATGCTGGGAAAGATTGAAGGTGGGAGGAGAAGGGGACGACAGAGGATGAGATGGTTGGATAGCATCACTGACTCAATGGACATGGGTTTGAGCAAGCTCTGGGAGTTGGTGATGGACAGGGAGGCCTGATGTGCTGCAGTCCATGGGGTCGCAAAGAGTTGGACATGACTGAGTGACGGAACTGACTGAACAGAGACTTTCAACTAAAGGCAGGTGAACTCAATCTGATTTTTTGCTTCAGATTATTTCCCTCTATATATGTTAGCTGTTCACCAAAATCCATTACCCACTTTTTAAAACATAACATCTGGCTGACTATATGATTGTCCTGCTATAGGGTACATTTCCTGGCCTCTGTTTCAGCTAGGTGGTTCAATGAGATGAAATTCTTGTCAAGGGAATGTACATTCAGGTGATGTGTTCCATTTGTGCACAACATGTTCCACTATGTCATTTACACAAAAAGAAATGTCTTTATCCCATTTTATTCTTTCACTTCTATCCCATGTGCTGGAGATGAGACCATGACCCAGCTTAATCAAGCAGATGACAATGATGCCCTAGGAGACTGGGGAGGAATAAAATAAAGGTAAACTGAGTCCTGAATAGCTTCCTGGAGCAGAGCTGTGCCACCATTCAGAACTTTCCATCTATTTCTAGTCTGGTATTTAAAAGAGAAATAGAATGTTAGTCTTTCTCAATTCACTCTTTGGGGTCCATTTATTACAGAGGCTTAGGCTGTAACCTGATTAATGGTGTATAACTCCCAGCTGGGGGAGAGTGCATTCACCAAAGCTAGAGACAGAGTATTGATTCTAACATGTGAGAGAGGCAGTGACCCAACTGCCCTTCCACAGTTAGTGTGTGTACAGCAACAGTCCCTCATGAAAAACTCAGTTCCTATAGACTAAGCACTGAGCAAGTGCAAAATCAAAGTATAAGCTAGGCTTTCAACTGAAAAACAGCCATGATAGGGCAATACAATTGTACTGAATTAAAGCAATAAGGGCTATGTTAAGATAAAAATGTTGCATAAAATGTCCCTTAGTCATATCAGTTGAAAGTTATCATCTATTCCTTGGTCAGGAGGAACTGGAGAATCCCAAACTCTTACATATCCTTTATAGTTCATTGGATAGATGAACTAAACATATTTTCATTACTGATGGAATTTGCTTTCTTAATAACGTCACTGTTATCTTTATGACACCATGACTTTGGTCATTAAACAATCCATATGGGAACTGCAATATTTAGATACCTATTCAACAAACCCCATATGGCATTCAGAATTGATAAAAATAATTAGTCAAAATTTGTTTTTCTTTTTCTGGGAGTGCTAGGTTCAAGTTTTATGGAATATAGTGACCTCATCCTCACTTTGATAACAGAATGCAATTAATATTCATTCATTTCTTCATACAAAGAATCTATTTTGTTGAATACCTATTGTCTACCCTCCAGACAGTGTCATGGATACTAGAGGTTCAAGGTAAAATCATGGCCCTCCCAGTACAGGGAAGAGGATAATAGCATTCACTCTAACTACTGCCATAAAGATTTCTGGACTTCGTTCTCTTGATTATTTTTGTTTTCTTTATCCTTTATTCTAATCACTTCAGCAAGGTGTTTTCTAAGTACTGTAGTAGTTGTAAATAAAAGGTGATGATCATTCTCTACTCATTATTCAAATTTTCATATTTTGTAGTACTCATATTGATATTGACAACAGTTTTAATTGGGATCTTTATTGGTGTCCTCATAAGTAGCTGATTGTAAGCAGTGGTCATTTTGGGAAGTATTTCCATTAAAAGAATATTTCAAATATTGAATTTGAGATGTATTTATATGTCATATTTTTATGTTTAATGATTAGCTCAAAGATAAAATAAGCTCGCATTGTCTTTTTGGATGTCCCAAGCTCATATACTTATGTCAGCTTTAGTATTATTGCTATTGCTGCTGCTCAGTTGCTTCAGTTTTGTCTGACTCTTTGAGACCCCATGGACTGTAGCCCGCCAGGATCCTCTGTTCATTGGATTCTCCAGGCAAGAATACTGGAGTGGGTTGCCATGCTCTCCTGCAAAGTGTTTTCCCGACCCAGGTAGTGAACCCAGGTCTGCTGTGACTCCTGCACTGCAGGCAGATTCTTTACTGCTGAGGACTGGGGAAGCCCTCTATATTATGTGGTGAAGGTAAATCAGGGGTCTTAGATATTACTGTTGATTATGTGTTACAGCTAGTTGGTAGTTTGGTGAAAGTAGATTGTTTCTCAAGGTAGGTTTTCCTCATCTGCATGCCCCAGGCATCCCAATAGTTAATACCTAACAACTTATATTGGCTGAGTTCCTTCTTCCATTTGATAGCTCAACTGAAGCTTGATGTTTATGGTGGAAATTGTCTTGATTTCTTTAGATGAGATGAGCATCCAAGGAGTTTGAAAATGTGTTTTAATTAAGATTCTGCTAAATTTTACCAGACACCTACTTGGAAAACAAAGCAACTGAATAATTAACTCTGATGAGAGCAGATGCTGGTCTAATGACAACCTGTTACTGCTCAAGTGCATCATTAGTTGTTTTACTGTGCTCCTTTAATATGTCCAGAGCTCTACCCTGTTAATGAATACACTGGTAGCTGTGCACTTAAAATAGTTCCCCATTCTGGACTGTTGTAAGGGATATTTCTAGCATCTGCAAAATTCTTCATTTAAATAATTTGGTCCCCACCCACTAACCCCTCTTCCTTCATCTATGTGGCATGTGCTTGGAACTAAGCACTTCTTTAGTTTTCCTTGTGGGATTATTTTAGCCATACATCAAGCGAAGCTTACAAATTGATGAGAAACTAATGATGCATTTATTTACAGATGTGCATTTCAGTTCCCTGTTATGTTGTTGAGGGGTAGAAGAGTTTAAAGACTCTCTCCTCGCTCTACCCCCACCAGCGTTATGGGAATAGCTGAGCACTTGACAGAATAAGAAATAAAAATAGCCTCATGTTTGATTTTTACATAAAGTTGTCAAATGCGAATTGGTATCAAATTATTTTTAAGTGCATAGTCCACCTTTCAAAGACTATTTTATTCCTTTTTTATCCTTCTTTAATGCTACACCATCACTATGTTATGGTTTCCTACTATAGCATACAGTATTTTTATATGAAAAAGCATAGGCTCATTTATTAAGCCTTAGTCACAGCACAAAATAACCTGACCAACAACAACAGTCGCCAAACTGCTGCAAAGCAAGGACATGTAGAAACCAATTTGGATTCTGTGTTCAGAGCCACAACATATATACTCTCATCTTGAGACATTTAAATGGTTTTAGGGAAACTCATGAATAAAAGATGAGTATGAGGAAGAGATGTTTTAGACCACATCATGCTAATCAAACCAAGGCAAGGAGCACAGAAACAGGTGTGAAGGGGAAAGATAATGATTTAGACCTACTGTGTTCCATGACATTCTGTGCTATGCTTCCTTTATTTTTATTTTATAATTTATTTCTATTTAATTTTTGGTTGCGCTGGGTCTTCGTTGCTGTGGTGGGATTTCTCTAGTTGCAGCAAGTGGTGGCTACTCTCCAGTTGCAGTGTGTGGGCTTCTCATTGCAGTGGCTTCTCTGGTTGTGGAGCACAGAGTGTAGGGTAGATGGGCTTCAGCAGTTGTGGCTCATGGAGTTAGCTGCCTTGAGGCATGTGCAATCTTCCCAGACCAGGAATCGAACCCATGTCACCAGCATTGGCAGGTGATTCTTATCTGCTATGCCACCAAGGAAGTCCTATGCTTCCACTAAATCTGTCAGGAAATTTCTTGGGAGTTGGTCAGACACTGTTCAGGGCCAGGAAGATTGCAGAAGAGTGACTTCTCTTCCCTTGTACATCCCAAACCCAAATGCCTTCATCTGATAGAAGTTTTAGCATTTTTTAAAGATTTTTTTAAACAGGAAAATAAAAAAGAGCTATACATAAAAATGGCTGAAGCATTTTACTTTATCAAGTCATACTTCAGAATGGTCCTCTATCTGTAGTAAGCAAGTTTCAAAATACTTCCAACTCTTTTTGATGTGGAGAGCAAAGGGAAGCAAAGTACATCAGTAATTTGTTTTATCAAATATGCTTTAAAATTATTTAACTCGTTCACAATGATATATAACTTGCTTTACTCATTAAAAATTCTGGTTGATAGCCAAAAACATTTTAATATAGATAATGAGGGAAAACCACCTTTCTGCTTTTGCTTTCAATCTGTCTATGGCAAAGCTGTGTTTAGAATGTGCCTGCAAAAGCTGGTTTCCCTCCTGTTAAACAATACTTGTTTCACTGCTAGAGCTGGACACAGCAAGGAAGCTGCTGTTTGCTTATTCTCCTGGTAGAGAAGAAGACACCATTGACTGCTTCAATTCCATCCTTTTCTATGTAGGGTTCCATACGATGGCACTCAGAGGTTATTTTAACTTTCTACCTTTTCAAAAAATGGGTAATGTGTTCCTTGTCACAGATACATGATGTACATTGTTTTATGTGGTTTATTATATGTTCCATCCTGTTTCAAATGGTTTTCATTCTTCCCCTATTTCAGAATGTGGGATGTGGGGATATTATGGAAAGAATGGAAGCTAATGTGATGGGGGATGTGAAGAGTCACTGTGATCTCAGGAAAAGCACCAAGCCCAGAACAGGTGCCTAGGAATGTACTTCACTCCTAGATTCACTCCCGCCCTTTGGTGTAGTGTATCCTCTGATCCCAGGAGAAGCAGATGGTGAAGCAGCCTGACCTTCAAAATCTCAGGTTAGCCCAGACGTTTACACCCTATCCAATTTTGAACTCTGGAAAAATTTTACCCTCATTTATAAGATGGAAAGAGTAACATTTAATCCAACCATCTCATAGAATTAAATGCAAATAGGTTTTATTGACTGTCACACACCGTACACATTTGAAGTATCATCCTCATGAATCACTGGAGCAGAAAGAAACGTTGGGCAGTTTTCCCACTCTACACAGAAGAAATAGTAAGAAACAGAACCAAATGCCCCCTTTACATTTAAGAAAGACGGAAAACAGATTTGGTATACCAATCTATTATGGTTTATGGTGGTGAATATGACTTTAAAACCTACCATTCACATATGCTTTCAGTTCAGTTCAGTCTCTCAGTCTTGTTCGACTCTTTGTGACCCCATGGACTGCAGCACGCCAGGCTTCCCTGTCCATCACCTACTTTTGAAGCTTGCTGAAACTCATGTCCATCAAGTTGGTGATGCCATCCAACATCTCATCTTCTATCATCACCTTCTCCTCCTGCCTTCAATCTTTCCCAGCATCAGGGTCTTTTTAAATGAGTCAGCTCTTTGCATCAGGTGGACAAAGTATTGGAGTTTCAGCTTCATCAATCCTTCCAATGAACACCCAAAACTGATCTTTAGGATGGACTAGTTGGATCTCCTTGCAGTCCAAGGGACTCTCAAGAGTCTTCTCCAATACTACAGTTCTAAAGCATCAATTCTTTGGCTCTCAGCTTTCTTTATAGTCCAACTCTCACATCCATACATGACTATTGGAAAAACCATGTGCTTTATATATTATATTTACATATGCTTTACATATTATAAAAGTTCTAATATTTATATGTACTTTTTAGGTGATTTTTCTAAATTGCAGGAAGAGGTGATTGATACATTTAATGACTAAATATATTCTTTAGTTTCAATCCTATAAAATCTTAGATTTGTTGCCTCTGACATTCACATATTTTAAAATGTGACGCCTTGGGGAAAGACTCTCTTAGGATGGTATTTACTAAGGAAACACACAAGATGGCTTTTCTGGGTAGTAACAGTCCTGTCCTATGACCTCATCTACTTTGTAAGTGATCTGGATTATGCATATCTCCTCTATGTGCCAAGAAAATAAACACCATTATTAAGTATTAAATAGTGAATTGATACATACTCATACTGTAGTCGGTAATTTTTAATATATATATCTCCTTGTAGATGTGCAGTGTTTTGGAACCATCAAGAACCTCAGTGATCAGGTAATTAGATGTATTTAGCTTACAGAGAAGGAGAGAGATGAAGCGGTTTATGCCGGTTCACAGACCGCTTAACGGTGGAGGAGGACTAAAAAGCTTGTGATCTTTCGTCAATCTAATCCATGTGCAGTGTGCATTGAGGACCTGAAGGTTAAGTAAACTGTTTTACATTCTTACAGTTATTGTGGCCGCTGCGTTTACCTATTATGGCCTAGTTTTTTGTCATAGTTATGATTTATGTGGTGTGACTCTTGGTTAAGAAAGCAAAACTCCAGTCATCAGACCTGTCTACAGAGCACAATCTACTTTATGACACCCTGTTTCCTGGCAGTTTCCAGAGATCCCTTACAAGCAAAGGGGACAGCCTGGGAAATCAATGTCTCCAATAAAATAGTCTCTAGTTCTACTGTTGATAGTGTTCTTGCATACATATGAGGTCACCAATATGCCTTCCTTTGGGTCTGGCGCTGTGGGTTAGGACAGACTGCGTAGGCGCATGCGTGGTGGTTAATGCAACATGATTGAATCATTTTCAGTTTCCTTTGGTCAGGTTGTACCCAAGAATCTGAAATCAGGAGCCTGATTTTCATTTTGCCTCTTCATCTGGCAGATCTCCTTTAGGTCCAGGGCTCAGTTCAGTTCAGTTCAGTCACTCAGTTGTGTCCGACTCTCCGCGACCCCATGAATTGCAGCACGCCAGGCCTCCCTGTCCATCACCAACTCCCGGAGTTCACTCAGACTCACATCCATTGAGTCAGTGATGCCATCCAGCCATCTCATCCTCTGTCGTCCCGTTCTCCTCCTGCCTCCAATCCCTCCCAGCATCAGAGTCTTTTCCAATGAGTCAACTCGTCGCATGAGGTGGCCAAAGTACTGGAGTTTCAGCTTTAGCATCATTCCTTCCAAAGAAATGCCAGGGCTGATCCCAGGGTTGCCATTACTTCAAAAGGAATGTTCTTTGTAGAGGAGGTATCCAGTAAAGGAAGAAAAATGAGACTCCACCTCATTGTTTTAAAGACGGGCATGAAATTAAAAGACGTTTACTCCTTGGAAGAAAAGTTATGACCAACCTAGATAGCATATTGAAAAGCAGAGACATTACTTTGCCAACAAAGGTCCATCTAGTCAAGGCTATGGTTTTTCCTGTGGTCATGTATGGATGTGAGAGTTGGACTGTGAAAAAGGCTGAGAGCCGAAGAATTGATGCTCTTGAACTGTGGTGTTGGAGAAGACTCCTGAGAGTCCCTTGGACTGTAAGGAGATCCAACCAGTCCATTCTGAAGGAGATCAGCCCTGGAATTTCTTTGGAGGGAATGATGCTAAAGCTGAAACTCCAGTACTTTGGCCACCTCATGCGAAGAGTTGACTCATTGGAAAAGACCCTGATGCTGGGAGGGATTGGCGGCAGGAGGAGAAGGGGATGACAGGGAATGAGATGGCTGGATGGCATCACTGACTCAATGGATGTGAGTCTGAGTGAACTCCGGGAGTTGGTGATGGACAGGGAGGCCTGGCCTGCTGCGATTCATGGGGTCGCAAAGAGTCGGACACGACTGAGCAACTAAACTGAACTGAAAATAAACAATTTGGCAATGCATGTTTTCTTTTAAACTACTCAATTGGAATCTTTTTTTTTGTCAAAGAAGGTTAATTTTAGAGGCTTCTATTATCTGATCGCCATGTGAAGGGGATCAAGTATATTTTTCGTTTGATGAAGTTGGGTAGGATTTGGACTCAACTGAATTACACTGATTGCTATTTTCCATAATTTCCAACAAACTTTTAAAATACACTTACCTATTATACCCCTTCATTTTCTATAGCTGCAGAAGAAAGAAAAAGACTCGTACAGATACGGAAACTCAAAAAAAGCAAGCCAGTCACTTGTTTTTATACAGAACCCAGCATACTGACATTTTAATGATGCTGGGCTACTGCCATAGTGTGAAATTTTGTATTCAGAGCATTTAAAAAGGGAGTGGTGCAAAGACAAGTAAGCCTCTCATGGAATGGATTCGATGAGTTTGTGTAGGAGATAGGTACCAGGTAATGCTCAGCCTCCTTGGGTCGTCTTTCCTCCTTGAAAAATTAGAGGAGTCCTTTAAATTTATGGGATTCACAGCTAACTGTAGTGCCTTTTACGGAGACCTCTTTGGGTCTGATTAATTAGTAATTGGGGTGAGAGCTATGCACTTCAGTGACTCTTGCTGCCTTGATTGTAAATCGCAATCTGGTGCGAAATCTCAGCAGGTCACATTGCTGTTTTTGCTGTACCCCAGTGACACAACTGATTAAATCTGTGTAAACAGTATCATTATGAAAATATTTTTGTTATAGGCATGAGGAGTTAACACATTTTTATTTTGGATGGAAATTAAAATTATTTGTGGGAGCTTTGTATGTTTTCATCAATTGTCAGTCATCCCAATAGAGCATGTAGCGAAGTAAACTGTTTTAATTTTCACAAAGGGGGAAAAAAAAAGCTCTCAGACAGAGGGCTTTTAAAACTGAGAATTATGATCATTATGTCATTCATAATACACATAGAGACATTACAGGCAAGTATTATGTCACTTAATAGTTAGTTAAACAAGTAAACAGAAATATGGGAATTCACCAGCATATTCCCCTTGCAACGGGGGCACTTTTGAATGAATAGATATGTTTTAATGGATGCCAGCACACACACACCATCTCACACACACACTCCCAGATGCCTCCTTTGTATTCTACATGTTTCTTAAATTAGCTTTAACAGAACTTTGAGTTGCCTGTGGATAGGAGAACCAGGAGCTCATCTGTTCCTACAGAAGACACAGATTGGGGATGATGACTCAGGGATGCTTAGGGACCAAGAGGGAGTTCAGCGGAGGGATAAGGTGAGCCATTAGATCACCTTGAGCAGTTCGTGTAATGTGTTTACACTTGATTCTGAATCAGGCAAGTTTGATTTTTTTTTTCACTATACCCACTTGGCAATCTGACCCCTGGCACCTCTCAAAAATTTTTTTTGTGGAGGGGTAATAAGGTTGAGCAAATGTGCAGTTTGCCAGGATTGTAAACTATGTAAACTTCATGTTTCTTTTGTTCTGAATGGTGACCTAATTATAAGGTAGCAAAAAACTATATTTGATAATCTTAATGAGGATTTCACCTCTATTTGCTGAGGCTGGTGGTAAGTCAACCCAAGCAGATGGATGCTCTCCTGTTTGCTTCATTTCACAGAGCACTTACTGGGAAAGGCTTAAATGAACTTTAATCAAATATGTATATTAGGTTACTGAGACTCGAAATGCTGGTCATCTACTTGCTAGCAACTAGAACTTAGATAAACGAAAGGTAACTTTTGTTTCTTACCTTGAACTTGTGAATATCATGATCGAAATATCAAGGGGAAAAAGAGGGAGCTAACAAATCAGCAAATTTGCCATGCGCCAACTTCCAGATTTAAACAAAGAATTGGCTGTATACATTTCAAATGACTGCCTTCATATTATCTAGGCCTAAAAAACAAAAAAACAAAACTGCCTTTGAAGAGAAGAGGAAGCATTTACCATACCCTTTAATGGTAATGCTGTACAGATGTTGTAACTGCTTTTGCCAAAGGTGGGAGTAACTGTGTATGAATGGACTGGCTGCAGGATATTGTTTATCAGTACAATATTCAGAATAATGAGATTGTAGGTTATTACTTGGGGCATTTGCATTTTCCTGATAAGTAGTTTGCTTGAGGTTTCCAAAGATCTTTGAGCATGGGTCCCTCTAGAGAAATCTGTTTGTTCACAACTCTCAGGGTTTTTTTTTTGTTGTTCTTGTTATTTGTTTGTTTTGTTTTACTGTATCCTATCGGCAATATTTGTCACTAATGGGAACTCTGAGAATCAGCTGATTAGATCATATTAGGAATTATTTTTTGCATGTTACAGCTATCTTTCCAGACAGCAATGGGCGAAGATGTTTAAGAGAATTAGTATAGACGGAGAGGTAGAAAAGAAAAATGTTATTAATATAATTGACTTTTTTAAACTACTCGCCAACCTAGTTCAAAGCACAAAGCTAAATCTAGCTTTAGCTTCTAGAAAAGAGATATTAAGGCAGAACAGTGCAAATCTGAGTAGCTCAAACAGGAATGAAGACTAAGAAAATGTGAGGATAATTTATTGTCAAATATAAACAAATTTAGAGTGATTCCATTTTCTTGTAAAATATTTTTTTGATAATTCCAGCACTCCACCTTTGTAATGTAACTTATGCAATGCCAGTAAAGTTTCATCTAACTAAAATCTTTGAGAAATAAGATTTTATAGTCTACAAAGCAACTTTCCATCAGCACTGTATGCAAGATAATTGAATTTTACTTTCCTATTCATAAAATCAAGAGTGATTTTATACAATTATAAATAAAATAACTACTCTTTCCTAGTAAGTATTTGCACAATATTTTTTTCAGAATATAATACACAGAAAGGTCAGGATACAAACATACATACATCCCATGTAATAATAAACATTTACATATTTCCTTCTCCAGAACAGCCTCTGTGTCATAGAACAAGGAAAATAAGTTCATCATAGTCTTGTTTAAAAGTATTGTTTTCTATTATAAGAATCATGTGATAACCCTATATGCAAGACAGCAAAAGAGACACAGATGTATAGAACAGTCTTTTGGACTCTGTGGGAGAGGGAGAGGGTGGGATGATTTGGGAGAATGGCATTGAAACATGTATAATATCATATAAGAAATGAATCGCCAGTCTAGGTTCGATACAGGATACAGGATGCTTGGGGCTGATGCACTGGGATGACCCAGAGGGATGGTATGGGGAGCGAGGTGGGAAGGGGGTTCAGGATTGGGAACACGTGTACACCTGTGCCAGATTCATGTCAATGTATGGCAATACCAACACAATATTGTAAAGTAAAATAATGGTAATAATAAAATTTTAAGAAATCTATTCTACCCATAAAAAAATAAATAAAAGACACAATTTTCAAAAAAAATCATGCAAGCTTATTAATGTTTCAGAAATCATAGTAAAATACCACTACAAGAATCAGTAATGGTAATTATTATAAAGCAATAAACCCAGCAGGGCTCCAGCTCCCGCAAATAAGGTGTTATCTTCTAACAGAAGTTGTGTGTGCATTGTGTGTGGATTTGTTGGTTCTATTCTATACGAAGGCTTAATGCTTCTTTGCAAACTCTTTAGTAATCTAGGTTCCTTCCATTATGAATAGATGAACTTCTTTTTGACATTTTCAGATAGTGCTTCCTTCATTTAGGAAAGACAATGTAAACTGGCAGATATATGGTATTATTACAATAAAAGTTTATTGGTATAAGGTCTTGGAAAATGAAGTCTTTTAAAAAAAGTACTTCACACTTATAAATCACAAAACTATTCTTGAAATCAGACATTAAATGTAGGGGGAATATTGGTGCAGAAAAATAAGAAAGAGCCCCTCTTGTATATATTTTACTGATGCTGCCACTTCTCTCATTGTTCACACTTGTGCCCACTCTCATCCATTAAGGAAATTCAGTAAGCAACTGTAAGCATATAACAAACACAAGGAAAATTGAGAATCCCATAAAATTAATTAGCTGCTTTATAGTTGTGGAAACTTCAGGAAATTTGCATACAACAAATTTAGAAGAAACAACAGATTAGTGGTTTGAAGTTAAGTGGCAGGAAGTTGGAGGGTAGTGAAAGTGGCTGTAAAAGGGCAACATGAAGGATTTATATGATGATGGAAATTTTTTGTGTCTGAAAATATATATATATATATATATGATGCATATCATATAATATAATCTATCACGATATTCTGGCTGTGAACTGAACCATAGTTTTGCAAAATGCTGCCTTTGGGTGAAACTGAGTAGAGGGTACATGGGATCTCTATGTTATTTCTTGCAACTATAGGTGAATCTGCAATTATCTCAAAATATTTAATGAAGAACATAAAACTGGTTATTTTGTCTTTCACTTCAGTTCAGTTCAGTAGCTCAGTTGTGTCTGACTCTTTGCGAGCCCATGAATCAAAGCACGCCAGGCCTCCCTATCCATCACCAATTCCCGAGTTCACTCAAACTTACATCTATCAAGTCGGTGATGCCATCCAGCCATCTCATCCTCTGTAGTCCCCTTTTCCTCCTGCCCCCAATCCCCAATCCCTCCCAGTATCAGAGTCTTTTCCAATGACTCACCTCTTCACATCAGGTGGCCAAAGTACTGGAGTTTCAGCTTTAGCATCAGTCCTTCCAAAGAAATCTCAGGGCTGATCTCTTTTAGAATGGACTGGTTGGATCTCCTTGCAGTCCAAGGGACTCTCAAAAGTCTTCTCCAACACCACAGTTCAAAAGCATCAATTCTTCAGCGCTCAGCTTTCTTCACAGTCCAACTCTCACATCCATACATGACCACTGGAAAAACAATAGCCTTGACTAGATGTACCTTTGTTGGCAAAGTAATGTCTCTGCTTTTGAATATGCTATCTAGGTTGGTCATAACTTTCCTTTTTTAAAATATTTTTATTTTTACTTTATTTTACTTTACAATTCTGTATTGGTTTTGCCATACATTGACATGAATCCACCACGGGTGTACATGCATTCCCAAACATGAATCCCCCTCCCACTTCCCTCCCCATAACGTCTCTCTGGGTCATCCCCATGCACCAGCCCCAAGCATGCTGTATCCTGCATCGGACATAGACTGGAGATTCGATTCTTACATGATAGTATACATGTTTCAATGCCATTCTCCCAAATCATCCCACCCTCTCCCTCTCCCTCTGAGTCCAAAAGTCTGCTATACACATCTGTGTCTTTTTTGCTGTCTTGCATACAGGGTCATCATTGCCATCTTTCTAAATTCCATATATATGTGTTAATATACTGTATTGGTGTTTTTCTTTCTGGCTGGCTTCACTCTGTATAATCGGCTCCAGTTTCATCCATCTCATCAGAACTGATTCAAATGTATTCTTTTTAACGGCTGAGTAATACTCCATTGTGTACATGTACATGTACATATACGCAATGGTCATAACTTTCCTTCCAAGGAGTAAGCATCTTTTAATTGCATGGCTGCAATCACCGTCTGCAGTGATTTTGGAGCCCCCCAAAATAAAGCTGATACTGTTTCCACTGTTTCCCCATCTATTTCCCATGAAGTGATGAAACCAGATGCCATGATCTTAGTTTTCTGAATGTTGACCTTTAAGCCAACATTTTCACTCTCCTTCTTCGCTTTCATAAAGAGGCTTTTTAGTTCCTCTTCGCTTTCTGCAATAAGGGTGGTGTCATCTACATATCTGAGGTTATTGATATTTCTCCCAGCAATCCCAGGTCGGGAAGATCCCTTGGAAAAGGAAATGGCTACCCACTCGAGTATTCTTGCCTGGAGAATTCCATGGACAGAGGAACCAGGCAGGTTATAGTTCATGGGGTGGCAAAGAGTCAGACATGACTGTGTGACTTACACTTACACTTTCTTGATTAGAGGCTTAATTGCTAAGTTGTGTCTGACTCCACAACCCCGTGGTCTGTAGGCTACCAGACTGCTCTGCCCATGGAATTTTACAGGCAAGAATACTGGAGTAGGTTGCCATTTCCTTCTCCAGGGGATCTTCCCAACCCAGGGGTCGAACCCAGGTATCCTACACTGCAGGCAGATTCTCTTTTTTTAATATAAATTAGTGTATTTTATTTGGAGGCTAATTGCTTTACAATATTGTATTGGTTTTGCCATAGATTGACATGAATCTGCCACAGGTGTACACGTGTTCCCCATCCTGAACTCCCCTCCCACCTCCCTCCCCATACCATCCCTCTGGGTCATCCCAGTGCACCAGCCCTGAGCATCCTGTATCATGCATCGAACCTGGACTGGCAATTTGTTTCTGTGTCTCTTTGCTTTCTCACATACAGGATTATCGTTACCATCTTTCTAAATTCCGTATATCTGCATTAATATAATGTATTGGTGTTTTTCTTTCTGGCTTACTTCACTCTGCATAATAGGCTCCAGTTTCATCCACCTCATTAGAACTGATTCAAATGTATTCTTTTTAATGGCTGAGTAATACTCCATTGTGTATATGTACCACAGCTTTCTTATCCACTCATCTGCTGATGGACATCTAGGTTGCTTCCATGTCCTGGCTATTATAAACAGTGCTGCGATGAACATTGGGGTACATGTGTCTCTTTCAATTCTGGTTTCTTCAATGTGTATGCCCAACAGTGGGATTGCTGGGTCATAAGGCAGTTTTATTTGCAGTTTTTTAAGGAATCTCCACACTGTTCCCCATAGTGGCTGTACTAGTTTGCTTTCCCACAAACAGTGAAAGAGGGTTCCCTTCTCTCCACACCCTCTCCAGCTTTATTGCTTGTAGACTTTTGGATAGCAGCCATTCTGACTGACATGAAATGGTACCTCATTGTGGTTTTGATTTGCATTTCTCTGATAATGAGTGATGTTGAGCATCTTTTCATGTGTTTGTTAGCCATCTGTATGTCTTCTTTGGAGAAATGTCTGTCTAGTTTTTTGGCCCATTTTTTGATTGGGTCATTTATGTTTCTGGAGTTGGGCTGCAGGAGTTGCTTATATGTTTTTGAGATTAATTATTTGTCAGTTGCTTCATTTGATATTATTTTCGGCCATTCTAAAGTCTCTCTTTTCACCTTGCTTATAGTTTCCTTTGTTGTGCAGAAGATTTTAATTTTAATTAGGTCCCATTTATTTATTTTTGCTTTTATTTCCAATATTCTGGGAGGTGGGTCATAGAGGATCCTGCTGTGATTTATGTCGGAGACTGCCTATGTTCTCCTCTAGGAGCTTAATAGTTTCTGGCCTTACATTTAGAATTCAATCCATTTTGACTTTATTTTTGTCTATAGTGTTAGAAAGTGTTCTAGTTTCATTCTTTTGCAGGTGGTTGACCAGTTTTCCCAGCACCACTTGTTAAAGAGATTGTCTTTTCTCCATTGATATTCTTGCCTCCTTTGTCAAAGATAAGGTGTCCATAGGTGCATGGATTTATCTCTGGGCTTTCTATTTTGTTCCATTGATTTATATTCCTGTCTTTTTGCCAGTACCATACTGTCTTGATGACTGTGGCTTTGAGGTAGAGCCTGAAGTCAGCAATCTCAAGATTGCTTTGGCTATTCAAGGTTTTTGGTATTTCCATACAAATTGTGAAATTATTTGTTCTAGCTCTGTGAAAAATACTGTTGTTAGCTTGATAGGGATAGCTTGCTTTGGGTAGTATACTCATTTTCACTATATTGATTCTTCCGATCCATGAACACAGTATATTTTTTCCATCTATTAGTGTCCTCTTTGATTTCTTTCACCAGTGTTTTATAGTTTTCCAAACATAGGTCTTTTGTTTCTTTAGGTAGATATATTCCTAAGCATTTTATTCTTTTCATTGCAATGGTGAATGGAATTGTTTCCTTTTTTCTCTTTCTATTTTCTCATTATTAGTGTATAGGAATGCAAGGGATTTTTGTGTGTTGATTTTATATCTTGCAACTTTACTATATTCATTGATTAGCTCTATAATTTTCTGGTGAGATCTTTAGAGTTTTCTATGTAGAGGATCATGTCATCTGCAAACAGTGAGAGTTTTGCTTCTTCTTTTCTAATTTGAATTCCTTTACTTTTTTTCTGCTCTGATTGCTGTGGCCAAAATTCCAAAACTAGTGAGTGTGGGCACCCTTGTCTTGTTCCTGACTTTAGGGGAAAGGCTTTCAATTTTTCACCACTGAGGATAATGTTTGCTATGGGTCTGTCATATATAGTTTCTATTATATTGAAGTATGTTCCTTCTATTCCTGCTTTCTGGAGAGTTTTTATCATAAATGGATGTTGAATTTTATCAAAGGCTTTCTCTGCATCTATTGAAATAATCATATGGCTTTTATTTTTCAATTTGTTAATGTGTTGTATTACACTGATTGATTTGTGGATATTGAAGAATGCTTGCATCCCTGGGATAAAGCCCACCTGGTCATGTATGATCTTTTTAATGTGTTGTTGGATTCTGATTGCTAGAATTTTGTTAAGGATTTTTGCATCTATGTTCATCAGTGATATTGGCCTATAGTTTTCTTTTTTTATGGCATCTTTGTCAGGTTCTGGTATTAGGGTGATGGTGGCCTCATAGAATGAGTTTGGAAGTTTACCTTCCTCTGCAATTTTCTGGAAGAGTTTGAATAGGATAGGTGTTAGCTCTTCTCTAAATTTTTGGTAGAATTCAGCTGTGAAGCCGTCTGGACCTGGGCTTTTGTTTGCTGGAAGATTTCTGATTACAGTTTCAATTTCTGTGCTTTGATGGTCTGTTAAGATTTTCTATTTCTTCCTGGTTCAGTTTTGGAAAGTTGTACTTTTCTAAGAATTTGTCCATTTCTTCCACGTTGTCCATTTTATTGGCATATAATTGCTGATAGTAGTCTCTTATGATCCTTTGTATTTCTCTGTTGTCTGTTGTAATCTCTCCATTTTCATTTCTAATTTTATTGATTTGATTTTTCTCCCTTTGTTTCTTGATGAGTCTGGCTAATGGTTTGTCAATTTTATTTATGCTTTCAAAGAACCAGCTTTTGGCTTTGCTGAATTTTGCTATGGTCTCTTTTGTTTCTTTTGCATTTATTTCTACCCTAATTTTTAAGATTTCTTTCCTTTTACTAACCCTGGGGTTCTTCATTTCTTCCTTTTCTAGTTGCTTTAGATGTAGAGTTAGGTTATTTATTTGACTTTTTTCTTGTTTCTTGAGGTATGCCTGTATTGCTATGAACCTTCCCCTTAGCACTGCTTTTACAGTGTCCCACAGGTTTTGGGTTGTTGTGTTTTCATTTTCATTTGTTTCTATACATATTTTGATTTCTTTTTTGATTTCTTCTGTGATTTGTTGGTTATTTAGCAGCGTGTTGTTCAGCCTCCATATGTTGAAACTTTTAATAGTTTTTCTCCTGTAATTGAGATCTAATCTTACTGTATTGTGGTCAGAAAAGATGCTTGGAATGATTTCAAGTTTTTTGAATTTACCAAGGCTAGATTTATGGCCTAGGATGTGATCTACCCTGGAGAAGGTTCTGTGTGTGCTTGAGAAAAAGGTGAAATTCATTGTTTTGGGGTGAAATGTCCTATAGATATCAATTAGGTCTAACTGGTGTATTATATCATTTAGTTTATGTTTCCTTGTTAATTTTCTGGTTAGTTGATCTATCCATAGGTGTGAGTGGGGTATTAAAGTCTCCCACTATTATTGTGTTTTTGTTAATTTCCCCTTTCATACTTGTTAGCATTTGTCTTACATATTGCGGTGCTCCTATGTTGGGTGCATATATATTTACAATTGTTATATCTTCTTCTTGGATTGATCCTTTGATCATTATGTATGTCCTTCTTTGTCTCTTTCCACAGCCTTTGTTTTAAAGTCTATTTTATCTAATATGAGTATTGCTACTCCTGCTTTCTTTTGGTCTCTATTTGCATGGAATATCTTTTTCCAAACCTTCACTTTCAGTCTGCATGTGTCCCTTGTTTTGAGGTGGGTCTCTTGTAGACAACATATATAGGGGTCTTGTTTTTGTATCCATTCAGCCAGTCTTTGTCTTTTGGTTGTGGCATTCAACCCATTTACATTTAAGGTAATTATTGATAAGTATGATCCCATTACCATTTACTTTGTTGTTTTGGGTTGGAGTTTATACAGTCTTTCTGTGTTTCCTGTCTAGAGAAGATCCTTTAGCATTTGTTGGAGAGCTGGTTTGGTGGTGCTGAATTCTCTCAGCTTTTGCTTGTCTGTAAAGCTTTTGATTTCTCCTTCATATTTGAATGAGATCCTTGCTGGGTACGGTAATCTGGGCTGTAGGTTATTTTCTTTCATCACGTCAAGTATGTCCTGCCATTCTCTCCTTGCCTGAAGAGTTTCTATTGAAAGATCAGCTGTTATCCTTATGGGAATCCCCTTGTGTGTTATTTGTTGTTTTTCCCTTGCTGCTTTTAATATTTGTTCTTTGTGTTTGATCTTTGTTAATTTGATTATGTGTCTTGGGGTGTTTCACCTTGGATTTATCCTGTATGGGACTCTCTGGGCTTCTTGGACTTGGGTGGTTATTTCCTTCCCCATTTAAGGGAAGTTTTCAACTATTATCTCCTCAAGTATTTTCTCATGGTCTTTTTTTTGTCTTCTTCTTCTAGGACTCCTATGATTCAAATGTTGGGGCATTTCATTGTCCCAGAGGTCTCTGAGATTGTCCTCATTTCTTTTAATTTGTTTTTTTTTTCCTGTTTCATTTATTTCCAACATTCTATCTTCTATTTCACTTATCCTATCTTCTGCCTCAGTTGTTCTACTGTTGGTTCTCTCCAGAGGATTTTTGATCTCATTTATTGCATTATTCATTATATGTTGACTCTTTTTTATTTCTTCTAGGTCCTTGTTAAACCTTTCTTGCACCTCTCAATCCTTGTCTCCAGGCTATTAATCTGTAACTCCATTTTGTTTTCAAGATTTTCAATCATTTTCACCATCATTATTTGGAATTCTTTATCAGGTAGATTCCCTATCTCTTTCTCTTTTGTTTGGTTTGGTGGGCATTTATCCTGTTCCTTTACCTGCTGGGTATTTCTCTGCCTCTTCATCTGGTTTATATTGCTGTGTTTGGGGTGTCCGTTCCATATTCTGGCAGTTTGTGGAATTCTCTTTATTGTGGAGTTTCCTCACTGTGGGTGGGGTTGGACAGGTGGCTTGTCTAGGTTTCCTGGTTAGGGAAGCTTTTGTGGGTGTTCTGGTGGCTGGAGCTGGATTTCTTCTCTCTGGAGTGCAATGAAGTGTCTAGTAATGAGTTATGAGATGTCAATGGGTTTGGAGTGACTTTGGGCAGTCTGTATATTGAAGCTCAGGACTATGTTCCTGTGTTGCTGGAGAATTTGCATGGTATGTCTCACTCTGGAACTTGTTGGCCCTTGGGTGGTGCTTGGTTTCAGTGTAGGTATGGAGGCGTTTGATGAGCTCCTATCAATTAATGTTCCCTGGAGTCAGGAGTTCTCTGGTGTTCTCAGGATTTGGACTTAAGCCTCCTGCCTCTGGTTTTCAGTCTTATTCTTAAAGTAGCCTTATGACTTCTCCATCTATACAGCACTGATGATAAAACATCTAGGTCAGTGATGAAAAGTTTATCCACAGTGAGGGACACTTGGAGAGGTACACAGAGTTCCATGGAAAAGAAAAGAGGGAGGAGGGAGATAGAGGTGAAAAGGAGGAGAAGAGGGGGAATCAAAAGAGGAGAGAGCAAGCTAGCCAGTAATCAATTCCTTATGTGCTCCACAATCTGGATCCCTCAGAGATGTTCACGGCGTTACACAAAGAAGAGAAGAGGGAGGAAGGGGACAGAGGTGGCCAGGAGGATAAAGGGGGGAATCAAAAGGGGAGAGACAGATCCAGCCAGTAATCAGTTCCCTAACTGTTCTCCACTGTCCGGAACACACAAAGAGATTCACAGAGTTGGGTAAAGAAGGAAAGGGGGAGAGGGGAGATAGAGGTGACCTGGTGGAGAAAAAGGAGAGTCCAAAGCGGGAGAGAGCAGTCAAGCCAGTAATCTCACTCCCAAGTAAAAATGGGTACTGAAGATTGGGTTCTTAAAAGTACAAAATTGATAACAAATACCAAAAAGGAACGATTAAAAATCTAGAGTAGAGGTTGGATTCTCAAAAATACAATATTGGAGAAAAAAAAGTCACAAAAATTATAAAATATATATATATGAAGTTTGCTTTAAAAATAGAGTCTTTTTTTTGCAAAGTAATAGTAGGTTATAAAAATGAAAATTAAAGGAGTAATAGAGGACTTAAAATAAAAAAATTAAAAAAATTTTAAGAATGATAATACTAAAAATAAGTCTAGCACTTTCTCTGGCGTTTTTGTGGACAGTGTGGGGTCAGTTCATTTTTAGATAGTTCCTTGATCCGGCTTATACTTCTCAAGATCTATAGGCCACTTCTTATGTAGTCGGTGCTAACTACAGGGTTCTAATCTATTGTACCTGTCACTTCCAGGGCAGTTCCTTCTGTTTCAGCTTCTTCTGTTTGCTGGTCTCTTCAGTGTCTAATTTCCACCCTGACCCAAGGGGGCAAAGGTGGTTATTTCTTTAGGCTCACTTGTTCAGTCTTACTGTGGGGAGGGAGGAACAGTGCCAACAAATTTCACTGGCATCTGTGGGGAGTGCTCGCAGTGTCTCGGCCACACTGGCTTTGCCCCCACTCACGGCGTGTGTGCTTTCCCAGTCTACACTGCTCAGGCTCTAGGTTGCTTTGCCAGGAACTGTCTGAGGCGGGCCCTGGGTTGCATGCACTTCCCAGGTCTAAGCCACTCAGGTTCAGGTACTCGGGTACTCCTCAAAGGCGCAGACTCGGTTGGGCCTGCGTTTTGTGTCCTTCCCAGGTCCAAGCCACTCAGGTGACCAGGTGTTTGGCAAGCATGGTAGCTGTGACTTAATGCCTCCCCCATCCCTGCCACTCGGTTTTCTGGGTGTACTACTGGCGCACCTTCTCAGGTGGATGTCAACCATCCAGAATCCCAAGAAATCTTGGTTAACAATGAAGCCTGGTTGCAGTTTGGTAGATGATGCCTCTCTGGGGCTGCGATTGCCCCCTACAGCTCGGGCTGCCTTGCCTGCAGGCAGATTCTTTACTGACTGAACTACCAAGGAATTCCACCTTTAGAAAGATGGATATATGCATATCTACATGCTTCTGCACAGATGACGTGCCTAAATTCTTTTTGGACTACAAACTTTTATTTCAGAAAAATGAAATACGCAAACACTGGCCCATGCATTGATTATGTTGAATACATTAAACTTGACAATATTTTATTTAATTTGAAGAGTTATTTATGTATTATTTTGAAGACCTTAAGAAAGATTGTTTCTGAAAGCATGGAGCAGTGTCATGGTTAAAAAGCATGAACTTGGAAGTCAGATTGCCTGGTTTGAATCCCCTCTATCACATGAACAATGAATTTGAGTAGGTTATTTAATCAGTCTTCTCCAATTTGCTCCTAAAATAAAGACAATAGTAACTATCTCATAGCATTGTTATAAGGACTAGACAAATTACTACACAGAAAACACACAGAATACAGCCTGACATACAGTAGAACTATGTGTTAGCTGCTGCTATGAAGATAATGATGATGCTGTTTTACAAGCATCAACTTATAGAAAACTCATGTCAGCCCTAGTTGTAGGTATCATGATTGGTCTCATCTTAGATGACTAGATGATATATCTTGTCCAGGTAAAGCTTCTCCTGTTTCAGTTAAGTTCAGTTGCTCAGTGGGTCCGACTCTTCATGATACCATGAACCACAGCATGCCAGACATCTCTGTTCATTACCAACTCCTGGGGTCCACCCAAACCCGTGTCTATTGAGTTGGTAATGCCATCCAACCATCTTATCCTCTGTCACCCCCTTCTCGTCCTGCCCTCAATCTTTCCCATTGAAAGGGTCATTTCCATGAGTCTTTTCCAATAAATCAGCTTTTCACATGAGGTGGCCAAAGTATTTGAGTTTTAGCTTCAACATCAGTCCTTCCAATGAGTACCCAGGACTGATCTCCTTTAGGATGGACTGGTTGGATCTTCTGGCAGTCCAAGGGACTCTCAAGAGTCTTTTCCAATACCACAGTTTAAAAGCATTAATTCTTTGGTGCTCAGCTTTCTTTATAGTCCAACTCTCACATCCATACATGACCCCTGGAAAAACCATAGCCTTGACTACACAGACTTTTGTTGAGAAAGTAACGTCTCTGCTTTTTAATATGCTATCTAGAATGGTCATAAATTTTCTTCTAAGGAGTGGGTGTCTTTTAATTTCATGGCAATCAGTGAATGGCTATAATCACCATCTGTAGTGATTTTGGAGCCCCCCAAAATAAACTCAGCCACTGTTTCCACTGTTTCTCTATCTATTTCCCATGAAGTGATGGGACCGGATGCCATGGTCTTCGTTTTCTGAATGTTGAGCTTAAAGCCAACTTTTTCATTCTCCTCTTTCCCTTTCATCAAGAGGCTCTTTAGTTCTTTCTGCCATAAGGATAGTGTCATCTGCATATCTGAGGTTATTGATATTTCTTCCGGCAATCTGGATTCCAGCTTGTGCTTCTTCCAGCCCAGTGTTGCTCATAATGTACTCTGCATAGAAGTTAAATAAGCAGGGTGACAATATACAGCCTTGACGTTCTCCTTTACCTATTGGGAACCACTCTGTTGTTCCATGACCAGTTCTAACTGTTGCTTCCTGACCTGCATACAGGTTTCTCAAGAGGCAGGTCAGGTGGTCTGGTATTCCCATCTCTTTCAGAATTTTCCCAGGTTATTGTGATCCACACAGTCAAAGGCTTTGGCATAGTCAATAAAGCAGAAACAGATGTTTTTCTGGAACTCTCTTGCTTTATTGATGATCCAGCAATTGGCAAGTTGATCTCTGGTTCTTCAGCCTTTTCTAAATTCAGCTTGAACATCTGGAAATTCACGGTTCATGTATTGTTGAAGCCTGGCTTGGAGAATTTTGAGCATTAATTTACTAGCATGTGAGATGAGTACAATTGTGCAGTAGTTTGAGCATTCTTTGGCACTGCCTTTCTTTGGGATTGGAATGAAAACTGACCTTTTCCAGTCCTGTGGCCACTGCAGAGTTTTCCAAACTTGCTGGCATATTGAGTGCAGCACTTTCACAGCATCATCTTTCAGGATTTGAAATAGCTCCACTAAACTTCCATCAGCTACACTAGCTTTGTTCATAGTGATGCTTCTTAAGGCCCACTTGACTTCACATTCCAGGACGTCTGGCTCTAGATGAGTGATCACACCATCGTGATTATCTGGGTCGTGAAGCTCTTTTTTGTACAGCTCTTCTGTGTATTCTTCCACCTCTTCTCAATATCTTCTGCTTCTGTTAGGTCCATACCATTTCTGTCTTTTATTGAGCCCTTCTTTGCATGAAATGTTTCCTTAGTACCTCTAATTTTCTTGAAGAGATCTCTAGTGTTACCCATTCTGTTCTTTTCCTCTATTTCTTTGCATTGACACTGAGGAAGGCTTTCTTTTCTCTCCTTGCTTCTTTGGAACTTTGCTTTCAAATGGGTATATCTTTCCTTTTCTCCTTTGCTTTTCACTTCTCTTCTTTTCACAGCTATTTGTAAGGCCTCCTCAAGCAGCCATTTTGCTTTCTTGCTTTCTTTTTCTTGGGGATGCTCTTGATCCTTGTCTCCTGTGCAATGTCACAAGCCTCTGTTCATATTCATCAGGCACTCTATCAGATCTAGTCCCTTAAATCTATTTCTCACTACCACTGTATAATCATAAAGAATTTGATTTAGGTCATACCTGAATGGTCTAGTGGTTTTCTTCACTTTCTTCAATTTCAGTCTGAATTTGGCAATAAGGTTTTCATGATCTGAGCCACAGTCAGCTCCCAGTCTTGTTTTTCCTGAATGTATAGAACTTCTCCATCTTTGGCTGCAAAGAATATAATCAATCTGATTTCAGTGTTGACTATCTGGTGATGTCCATGTGTAGAGTCTTCTCTTGTGTTATTGGAAGAGGGTGTTTGCTATGACCAGTGCATTCTCTTTGGAAAACTCTATTAGCCTTTGCCTTGCTTCATTCTGTACTCCAAGGCCAAATTTGTCTGTTACTCCAGGTGTTTCTTGACTTCCTACTTTTGCATTCCAGTCCCCTATAATGAAAAGGACATCTTTTGGGAATGTCAGTTCTAGAAGGTGTTGTAGGTCTTCATAGAACCATTCAACTTCAGCTTCTTCAGCTTTACTGGTCAGGGCATAGACTTGGATTACCATGATATTGAATACTTTGCCTTGGAGACAAACAGATGATTCTGTCGTTTTTGAGATTGAATCCAAGTACTACATTTTGGACTCTTGTTGACTATGATGGCTACTCCATTTCTTCTAAGGGATTCCTGCCCATAGTAGTTGATATAATGGTCATGAGAGTTAAATTCACCCATTCCAGTCCCTCTTAATTTGCTGATTCCTAGAATGTTGATGTTCACTCCTGTCATCTTCTGTTTGACTACTTCCATTTTGCCTTGATTCATGGACCTAACACTCCAGGTTCCTATGCAATATTGCTCTCTATAGCATTGAAACTTGCTTCTATCATGAGTCCCATCCGCAACTGGGTATTGTTTTTGCTTTGGCTCTATCCCTTCATTCTTTCTGGAGTTATTTCTCCACTGATCTCCAATAGCCTATTGGGCACCTACCTTTTGGAAGGACTCTAATCACTCTACTATCAGTTTGCTAGTGAGATAGTCCAGAATTTTATTTTGTTGTGAGAAAATAATGTTATGTTTTATCAGGCAAAGAAACATCTGATTTTCTATTTAAATAATAATGATTTTAGAAACAACACTACAAAACATTTTTCAAAAAGCCAACAGGTTTTCTTCTTAGGTTTCCATTGTTGATTCTGCTGGTTTTGGGAGGCATCTTCCCCCTGGTATTTTGGTCTTTCAGTTTTTCAGCCCGGATAAACCCAAAGTGAGAGGTGTAGAAAAACAAAGGAGAGGAAGCCAACCCAAAGTGCATTTTCAAAGCTCTGGAAAAGCTGAGGTTTGATTTCAGTCCAAAAAGGGTCAAGATTCAGGTCAAATCTTATTTTATATAAAATGACTGGCTTCGTTTTAAAGCAATCTAGTAGTTACAATTGTGGTAGTTTCTGGTTTTAGCTATCCTTTGAGAAGAAATGCTGAAATTAATCTTTTCAATGGAAAGGGGACTCAACAACGTACCACAGCTACCAAAACAGGGACTTCCTGGCAAAGAATGACCATTTGTTAAACTGATTATCATGTGTAGTAAAGAGATTTTTTTGTTGCTGTTGTATTGAGTATGTGAAAGTGGGCATATGTTTGCCAGGTATATATGTGTGTGTAAAAAACCATTTCCAAATTGGAAAATTGAAATCTTCATCAAGTGATAGTGTAGCATGATTATTAAAAGTTCAGACTTTGGGCCCAGACTTGGCTTTGCACTTAAACATATGTGACCTTATGTAATGAAAATAAAAGAACAGTAGCTGCCATATCAACCTGTTTTAGAGAATAAATAGTGAATTTATATAAAGCACCTAGAAGACTGTATGGTAAATATTTAGAAAAGGCTTAATAAAATTTGGCTGTGCTACAAAATGCATAATTAACTGCTGACCATGTGCTGAGTTCAGACTACCTTATTTATATAAATAATTTTCCTTAATATTAGTCATTTCATTCTAGTTATAGCAGGTAAACATATGCAAGACAATATACTAATAGGATAATTAAAGACACAGAAGAAATAAAGTGAATCAATTAGAAATGCATTTGGCTGCAAATTACAAAACACCTCCACTATAGTTGTTTTTTGTTTTTTGTTTTTTTTTCAAACTAGGGATTGAATTTCTCACATAGAGAGTTTAGGGCTAGTTTACTGCTAGTGTTAGAATACTGACTATTGCCAATATTTTTGCAGGTTTCTCAACATCTTCCTAATTGACAGTCCATCACCTCTTCCTTTAAATCAGGAAGATATTAGGAGAGGCAGTCTAAATGTTCAGGCAAGCTAAATCTTTCCCAGAAGCTACACTCTCTGCCAGACTTTTTCCAAATGTTTTTGAACATCCATTAAAAATGCAAATAATATTTTTTTCCCGAGTTACATGACATGCTTAGTTGCAAGGTAATCTGGAATGGGAGGGCCTAAGGTAACCATGATTGATCTAACCCATTTATGATCCATTACTTTGGGTCTGGACATATCTTTTGGGGGCGCGGGGAACGAAGAAGAATAAGGAAAGAAAGCAGAGCTCTGTTAGCAATTATGAGGAAATCACTGTTGAGGAGATAGCCAATGGTGTTTGCCATTCATAGCCTTAGGTAACACAGTGAAAGAGAATATGGGTTAATGAGATAAGGCTTTCAAGGGGCAAAAGGTAGAAGAAAGAATGTTTTAAATGAAATGTTGATAGTGAATCAGTAGAAATATCTCCAGGAAAAAACAGAGTCAATAAGAAGCCTTAAGGTGTTTGAAATGAATAAATGTGAAGCCATGTGGAGGAGTTAGTTTTGGAGGAAACAATTTATTAATTTCCTTGTTTAACTCTCTCAAACTGACCAGCCAGTAAATGGTCAAGAATTTGAGATTTCCAGACCTCGATAGATGTTTCTCCAAAGAAGACATACACATGGTTAACAGGCACATGAAAAGATGTTCAACATTGCTAATTCTTATCAGAGATATGTAAATCAAAACTACAATTTGTTTCTAAGGTACCTTACACTGGTCAGAATGGCCATCATCAAAAAGCTTAAAAATAATAAATGCTGGAAAGGGTGTGGAGAAAAGCAACCCTCCCAAACAGTTGATGGAAATGTAAATTGGTACAACCACTATGGAGAATATATGGACGTTCCTTAAAATAAAAATAAAGTTACTATATAATCCAGCAATCCCACTTCAGGGTATATCTGTGGAAAACACAAAAACTCTAGCTCAAAAAGATACATGCACCCCAATGTTCACCTCAGAACTATTTACAATAATCAAGACATGGAAGCAATCTAAATGTCCATTCCTCTGTTTATGAATATATATATATATATATATATATATATATATGTAACTATGCATACATATATGTCAGGGGATGTTTACCAGTAGGATTCCTGTGTGCTGTTTCCTGTCTGTCATGAGCCCTCTGTTCCTTATTAGTTCCAGGTAACAGAAGCGAGTGGAGTGGCACGCTGCTCCCAGGACTGAGGTCATGAGGTGGAACGCATGCATAGAATTCCCTTCATTAGCTTTTCCATATGGTGAAAGTGATTATTTATGACTCTCTTTTTTTGATATGGATTGTCTTCTGGTTTTATTATCTCTATTACTCCTTGTTTCCTTGGTAACTTGTAAAGTCTGGTCTTTTGGTCTTTATCTGAAGAAACTACCTTGTAAAATAGTATATATACTCACACAGAGTTCATTAAGCACCCTTGTTGCATCAGAACCTGGGTCATGTGTCCTTCTTTCTTTCTTTCTTTCTCTCTCTCTCTCCCTCCCTCCCTCTGGCTAATTCTCTGGAGCATGGAAGCCTGCTGAGCTCACTTTCCTGCCCAGGCTTTCAAGACCTCTTTGAGAAGATGCCCTGTGCCTACGTGAGTGGTACAAGCCCTGTCCTAGGGCTTTATTGGTTCTCTGCATAACCCAGGAAATATTGGCCTCTTTCCTTCTTTCACTTTCTTATCGTTGACTCTGGACCATCAGGTTCTGGTCCATTAAAGGACTGCAACACATATATATTACACAGCCATAAAAACGTATGAAATAATGCCAATGCCATTTGGAGCAACATGGATAGAGCTACAGATTATCATACTGAGTGAAGTAAGTTTGAGGAAGGCAACTATCATATGATATCACTTATATGTGAATCTTAAAAAAAATGATACAAATGAACCTATTTATAAATCAGATACAGACTGACAGACATTGAAAACAAAATTATGCTTACCAAAGGAAAAAGGGAAAGGGGAGAGATTATGAGTTTGGGATTAATGTGCTACTTTATATATAAAATAGATAAGCAACAAAAACTTAGTGTACAGTACAGGGAATTATATTCAGTATCTTGTAATAACCTATAATAGAAAAAAAAATCACTTTCTATATGCCTAAGACTAATACAACATTGTAAATCAACTATACTTCAATTGCAGCCATGAGATTAGAAGATGCTTACTCCTTAGAAGGAAAGTTATGACCAATGTAGACAGCATAGTAAAAATCAAAGACACTACTTTACCAACAAAGGTCCGTCTAATCAAGGCTATGGTTTTTCCAGTGGTCTTGTATGAATATGAGAGTTGGACTATAAACAAAGCTGAGCGCCAAAGAATTGATGCTTTTAAACTGTGGTGTTGGAGAAGACTCTTGAGAGTCCCTTGGACTGCAAGAAGATCCAACCAGTCCATCCTAAAGGAGATCAGTCCTGAGTGTTCATGGGAAGGACTGATGTTGAAGCTGAAACTCAAATACTTTGGCCACCTGATGCAAAGAGCTGACTCATTGGAAAAGATCCTGATGCTGGTTAAGATTGAGGGCGGGGGGGAGGATGGGATGACAGAGGGTGAAATTGGATGGTATCTTCGACTCAATGGATGTGGGTTTTGGTGAACTCTGGGTGATGGACAGAGAGGCCTGGTGTCCTGCAGTTCATGGGGTCACAAATAGTCAGACATGACTGAGCAACTGAACTGAACTGAAACTTCAATTAAAAAAAAAACTTTAAAAGCATTTGGGATTATGGAGATATGCAGATAAACTGGAGATATGCTTTCTTTTCAAGAATCCACCATTTGCAAAAATGGAAAACCTCAATAAATTTCAACATTAAACTGCATTGTTTAATAAAAACAAAATAAAGCTAGAAATTAGTAACAGATGTATCAAAAATACTTCAACTTGGATATTAAGTATATGTATCCATATTTATACACACATAGTACATATAAATACATATATGTATGTGTATTAATTAAAAAATAAATCACAACTGCAATTATAAATTATTTTCAAATAAAAAATTATTTGAAGCTCTTAGTGTCAAGATATGTGAGATATAAACTAACACTATTCTTAGAGAAGATTCTTTAACTGAAAGGTTCTTCATTATTAAGCAGAAATCAAAGGAAACATCATTAATCAAGAAACCAAACAGGAAGAAAAGTGAACTAACTGATCCCACTTGGAGAAGCTGGAAAAAAGCAGTAAACAAAGAAAGTTTGAAAAGGAGTTACTAAAAAATAAAATAAAATAAAGTAACAAATTCAGTTAAATACAGTCACTCAGTCGTGTCTGACTCTTTGTGGCACCATGAAGCACAGCATGCAAGGCCTGCATGTCCATCACCAACTCCCAGTCTAACCAAATCTATGTCCATCAAGTCGGTGATGCCACCAGCCATCTCATCCTCTGTCGTTCCCTTCTCCTCCTGCCCCCAATCCCTCCAGAATCAGAATCTTTACCAATGAGTCAACTCTTCACATGAGGAGGCCAAAGTATTGGTTTCAGCTTCAGCATCAGTCCTTCCAATGAACAGCACTTTCACAGCATCATCTTTCAGGATTTGAAATAGCTCCACTAAAATTCCCTCACCGCCACTAGCTTTCTTTGTTATGATGCTTTCTAAGGCCCACTTGACTTCACATTCCAGGATGTCTGGCTCTAGGTGAGTGATCACACCATCGTGATTATCTGGGTCGTGAAGATCTTTTTTGTGCAGTTCTTCTGTGTATTCTTCTACCTCTTCGCAATATCTTCTGCATCTGTTAGGTCCATTTCTGTCCTTTATCGAGCCCATCTTTGCATGAAATGTTTCCTTGGTATCTCTAATTTTCTTGAAGAGATCTCTAGTCTTTCCAATTCTGTTGTTTTCCTCTATTTTTTTTTTTTTTTTTTTTTTTTGCATTGATCCCAGAGAAAGACTTTCTTATCTCTCCTTGCTATTCTTTGGAACTCTGCATTCAAATGGGTATATCTTTCCTTTTCTCCTTTGCTTTTCACTTCTCTTCTTTTCACAGCTATTTGTAGGGCCTCCTCAGACAGCCATTTTGCTTTTTTGCATTTCTTTTCCATGTGGTTCATCTTGATCCCTGTCTCCTGTATAATGTAACAAACCTCCATCCATAGTTCATCAGGCACTGTGTCTATCAGATCTAGTCCCTTAAATCTACTTCTCACTTCCACTGTATAATCATAAGGGATTTTATTTAGATCATGCCTGAATGGTCTAGTGGTTTTCCCTACTTTCTTCAAATTAAGTCTGAATTTGGCAATAAGGAGTTCATGATATGAGCCACAGTCAGTTCCTGGTCTGGCTTTTACTGACTGTATAGAGCTTCTCCATCTTTGGCTACAAAGAATATAATCAATCTGATTTCAGTGTTGCCCATCTGGTGATGTCCATATGTAGAGTCTTCTCTTGTGTTGTTGGAAGAGGGTGTTTGCTATGACCAGTGTGTTCTCTTGGCAAAACTCTGTTAGCCTTTGCCCTGCTTCATTCCGTACTCCAAGGCCAGATTTTCCTGTTACTCCAGTGTTTCTTGACTTCTTACTTTTGCATTCCAGTCCCCTATAATGAAAAGGACATCTTTTTGGGGTGTCAGTTCTAAAAGGTCTTGTAGGTCTTCATAGAACTGTTCAATTTCAGCTTCTTCAGTGTTACTTGTGGGGCATAGGCTTGGATCACCATGATATTGAATGGTTTGCCTTGGAAATGAACAGAGATCATTCCATGGTTTTTGAGATAGCATCCAAGTACTGCATTTCAGATTCTTTTATTGACCATGATGGCTACTCCATTTCTTCTAAGGGATTCCTGCCCACAGTAGTAGATATAATGGTCATCTGAGTTAAATTCACCCGTTCCAGTTTATTTTAGTTTGCTGACTCCTAGAATGTTGATGTTTACTCTTGCCATCTCCTATTTTACCTTTTCCAATTTGCCTTGATTCATGGACCTAACATTCCAGGTTCCTATGCAACAGTACTCTCTACAGCATTCAACCTTGCTTCTATCACCAGTCACATCCACAACTGGATATTGTTTTTGCTTTGGCTCCATCCCTTCATTCTTTCTGGAGTTATTTCTCCACTGATCTCCAGTAGCATATTCGGCACTTACCGACCTGGGGAGTTCCTCTTTCAATATCCTATCATTTTGCCTTTCATATTGTTCATGGGGTTCTCAAGGCAAGAATACTGAAGTGGTTTGCCATTCCCTTCTCCAGTGGACCACATTCTGTCAGACCTCTCCACCATGACCTGTCTGTCTTGGGTGACCCTACACAGAATGGCTTAGTTTCATTGAGTTACAGAAGTCCGTGGTCTGTGTGATTATATTGGCTAGTTTTCTGTGATTATAGTTTCAGTGTGTCTGCCCGCTGATGCCCTCTTGCAACACCTACCATCTTACTTGGGTTTCTCTTACCTTGGACGTTGGGTATCTCTTCACGGCTGTTCCAGTAAAGCATAGCTGCTGCTCCTTACCTTGGACAAATTCACACCTCCTGACTTTGAACGTGGAGTAGCTCCTCTCTGCCCTCCTGTGCCCACGCAGCCACGGCTCCTTGGATGTGGGATTGCTCCTCTCTGCCGCCACCCCTGACCTCGGGCAAGGGGTAGCTCCTCTGGCTGCTCCTGTGCCATCGCAGCCTGGCAGCTCTCAGTTGCCTCCCCTGACCTTGGGTGTGGGGTAGCTCTTCTCAGCCATGCTTCAGATAATAGTAAATAATAAATTGATAATATTCATGAATCCCCTTCATAGATTACTGCCTTATCATGGCAAAAGGGCTTGTGTAACTCAATGAAAGTATGAGCCATGCCGTGCAAGGCAACCCAAGATGGATGGTCAAGGTGTGAAGAGTTCTGACAAAACGTGGTCTACTGGAGGAGGAAGTAGCAACCCACTCCAGTATTCATGCTGTGAGAACAGCATACAAAGTATGAAAAAGCAAAAAGATATGACTCCGGAAGATGAGCTCTACAGGTTAGGATTGTGTCCAATCTATTACTGGGGAAGAGCAGAGGACAAAATATTAATAGCTTAAGAAAGAATGAGGTAGCTGGGCCAAATCAGAAATGATGCTCAGTTGTGTATGTGTCTGGTGGTGAAAGTAGTCTGATGCTTAAAGAACACTATTGCATAGGAACCTGAAATGTTAGGTCCATGAATCAAGGTAAATTGCATGTTATCAAGCAGGAGATGGCAAGAGTGAATATCAACATTTTAGAAATCAGTGAACTAAAAATGGGTGGGAATGAGTGAATTTAATTCAAGTGACCTTTATATCTACTACTGTGGGCAAGAATCCCTTAGAAAACAATGGAGACCCCCCCCCCCGACAGTCAACAAAAGAGTCCAAAATGCAGTGTGTGCACGTGTGCTCAGTCACGTCAGTCATGTCCGACTCGCTGCGACCCCATGGACCATGGCCTGTCAGGCTCCTCTATCTGTGGGATTCTCCAGGCAAGAATATCTGAGTGGGTTGCCATTTCCTTTTCCAGTGATAAAGTATGAAGTGAAGTCGCTCAGTTGTGTCTGACTCTTTGCAACCCCAGGGACAGTAGCCTACCAACCTCCTCCATCCATGGGATTTTCCAGGCAAGAGTATCTGGAAAATGGTAGAAATGGGTTGCCATTTCCTTCTTCCCAAAATGCAGTACTTGGGTGCAATCTCAAAGATGACAGAATGATCTTGGTTCATTTCCAGGGCAAAGATTTCAACATCACAGTAATCCAAGTCTATGACCCAACCACTAAGATGCCAAAGATGCTGAAGCTGAGTGATTTTATGAAGACCTACGTAGAACTAACACTAAAAAAAGATGTCCTTTTTATTACAGGGGATTGGAATGCAAAAGTATGCAGTGAAGAGATATCTGGAGTAATAGGCAAGTTTGGCCTTGGAGTACAAAATGAAACAGGGCAAAAGCTAACAGAGTTTTGTCAAGAGAACACACTGGTCATAGCAAACACTCTTTTCAACAACAGAAGAGATGACTCTACACATGGACATCATTAGATGGTCAATACCGAAATCAGATTGATTACATTCTTTGCAACCAAATATGGAGAAGCTCTATACAACAGCAAAAACAAGACCTGGAGCTGACTGTGGCTCAGATCATCAGCTCCTTATTGCAAAATTCTGGCTTAAATTGAAGAAAGTAGGGAAAACTACTTGGCCATTCAGGTATGACCTAAATCTAATCCCTTATGATTATACAGTGGAGGTGATGAATAGATTTAAGGGATTTGATCCGGTAGACAGAATGCCTTAAGAGCTATGGACAGAGGTTCATAACATTGTACAAGAGGCAATGACCAAAATCATCCCAAAGGAAAAGAAATGCAGGAAAAGAAAGTAGTTGTCTGAGCGGACTTTACAAATAGCTGAGGAAAGAAGAGAAGCAACTGGCAAGGAAGAAAGGGAAAGATATATCCAACTGAATGCAGAATTCCAGAGAACAGCAAGGAGAAATAAGGGCCTCCTTAAATGAACAGTGCAAAGAAATAGAGGAAAATAATGGAATGGGAAAGACTACAGATCTCTTGATGAAGTTAAAAGATGCTCGCTCTTTGAAAGGAAAGCTATGATAAACCTAGACAACTTATTAAAAAGAAGAGATATTACTTTGTTGGCAAAGGTGCATGCGTGCTAAGTTGCTTGTCTTGTCTTCCTCTTTGCAACCCCAATCCAAGGCTGTCCATGATTTCACAGGCAAGGATACTGGAGTGGGTTGCCATGGCTTTCTCCGGGGGCTCTTCCTGACCCAGGGATTGAACCCCTATCTCTCAAGTCCCCTGCACTGGTAAGCACTAGTGCCACCTGGGAAGCCAACAAAGATGCATATAGTCAAAGCTATGATTTTTCTAGTAGTCATGTACAGTTGTGAGAGTTGGACCATAAAGAAGCCTGAGCACTTTGATGCTTTCAAATTTTGGTGCTGGAGAAAACTTTGAAAGTCCCTTGGACTGCAAAGAGATCAAATCAGTCGATCAAAGAGGAAATTCAACCCCAAATATTCATTGGAAGGACTGATGCTGAAGTTCCAATAGTTTGGCCACCTGATGCTTAGAGCTGACTTGTTGGTAAAGACCCTGATGCTGGGAAAGATTGAAGGCAAAAGAAGCCAGTAGAGGATGAGTTGGTTAGCCTCACCGACTCAATGGACATGAATTTGAAAAAACTCTGGAAGATAATGAAAAACGGAGGATCCTGGCTTGCTGCAGTCAATGGAGTCTCAAAGGGCTGGGCATGACTTTATGAATTTAACTAGTAAACATTATTAAAAGCTATAACAAAACCTGAATATGTTAGTAACCATAGCAAATGCTAAGAAAATTGTCAAAGAAATTTCTCTTTGTTAATATTACTAGGCTCACAGAATTTCATGGAGAATTTCTTTCAGAAAAGCTTGACAGAAAATTCTTAAATCACTCAACAACTTTCATAGGATAAAAGGTAAAAGAAAATAAAAAGCTTTCCAAATGTAAGAAATTCTGGAAATTCTGATAGCAGAGATATCATCAGAAAATATAATCAATAAAAGATATAAGATAAAGAGAAACAAATAAGTATGATTTAAACTCACAGCAAAAAACTCTTTAGTGAATTAACAGAGATAGAATTCAGCTATTGATTCAAAGAAAGCTCAATGTTAGGAAATTTATTAGCTGAGTTATCATACCTTTAGGATAAAGAGGAAAAAAAATCACAATCACTGCCTTAGTCGCTATTAATATATTTGATAATATTGAAGAACATCTATATTATAGTTAGTAAAAACCACTTTTAGTATACTAAAATTTTTAGGATTGTTTTCTAACAAGACAAATAAACTTTATAGGTAGTCAACGTTCAGCATCACACTTGTTGGTTTAACATTAGAAGAAAGTAAAAGAAAGTGTTAGTCTCACAGTCATGTCTGACTTTTGCAACCCTAAGGGCTGTAGTTGGCCTCCTCTGTCCTTGAAATTTTCCAGGCAGGACTACTGGAGTGGGTTGCCATTTCCTACTCCAGGGGATCTTCCCGACCCAGGGATTGAATCCGGGTCTCCTGCATTGCAGGTTGACCCATGAAGGAAGGAATACAGTCTTTGCAGTTTGACCCACAAGGGAAGCACTAGAAGAAATACATTTAAAATCAGGTAAAACCTGAAACCAACACAATTTTGTAAATCAATTATACCTCAAGTTTAAAAAATTAAAATAATAGGACAATATATTATAGAAATGCAGTAGATCATCTAATAAACCTCCCAAACTACATAGCTATCTTGTATACCCATCATTACCTCTAGAAAAATGATATAGCCAAGAATCCCATTAATTGTGATAGTTAAAAGAGCTAAATGTCAGGTTTCAAATTTGTTAAGAAGTTCCTAAGTTTTATCCAGAACTTATAATTTACTAAAGGGCTTTTCAATAAAGACATAGTTAAATTAAAACATACCTTATTCTTAGCTATAAAATTTAAATAGTATAAACACATGCAATCTTCTGACAATCAACTATAAATCTGATTTAAGCCTGATCAAAACCTAGGTGAAATTTATTTTAAAAACTTGAAAATATATCTGACATTTGTAGAATATGTCATTAAGAAAATTGTGAAAGAAAATATGAATTGGAAGCAATGAAGCCTCTTTATACCATATGTCCAAGGCCAGGAGTAGCAGCTGTGCATTGCTGGAGCAGCTGTGAAGAGATACTTCACGTCCAAGGTAAGAGAAACCCCACTAAGACAGTAGGTGCTGAGAGAGGGCATCAGAGGGCAGACACACTGAAACCACAATCACAGATAACTAACCAACCTAATCACATGGACCACAGCCTTGTCTAACTCAATGAAACTAAACCATGCTGTGTAGGGTCATGGTGGAGAGTTCTGATAAAATGTGGTCCGCTGGGAAAAGGAATGGCAAACCACTTCAGTATTCTTATCTTGAGAACCCATGAACAGTATGAAAAGGCAAAAAGATAGGACACTGAAAGATGACCTTCCCAGGTTGGTAGGTGCCCAGTATGCTACTGGAGATCAGTGGAGAAATAACTCCAGAAAGAATAATGGGACAGAGCCAAAGCAAAAACAATATCCAGTTGTGGATGTGACTGGTGATAGAAGCAAGGTCTGATGCGATAGAGAGCAATATTGCATAGGAACCTGGAATGTTAGGTCCATGAATCAAGGCAAATTGGACTAGATCTGATAGACAGAGTGTCTGATGAACTATGGATGGAGGTTCATAATATTCTACAGGAGACAGGGATCAAGACCATCCCCAAGGGAAAAAAATGCAAAAAAGCAAAATCGCTGTCTGAGGAGGCCCTACAAATAGCTGTGTAAAGAAGCAAAGCGAAAAGCAAAGTAGAAAAGGAAAGATATACCCATTTGAATGCAGAGTTCCAGAGAATAGCAGGGAGAGATAAGAAAGCCTTCCTCAGTGATCAGTGCAAAGAAATAGAAGAAAATAATAGAATGGGAAAGACTAGAGATCCCTTCAAGAAAATTAGAGATACCAAAGAAACATTTTATGCAAAGATGTGCTCAATAAAGACAGAAATGGCAGGGATCAGACAGAAATGAGAAGGACTGAACAGAAGCAGAAGATATTAAGAAGAGGTGGCAAGAATACACAGAATAACTGGACAGAACAGATCTTCATGACCCAGATAATCACAATGGTATGATCACTCACCTAGAGCCAGACATCCTGGAATATGTAGTCAAGTGGGCCTTAGGAAGCATCACTATCATATAAGAAATGAATTGCCAGTCTAGGTTTGATGCAGGATACAGGATGCTTGGGGCTGGTGCCTGGGATGACCCAGAGAGATGGTATGAGGAGGGAGGTGGGAGGGGGGTTCAGGATTGGGAACATGTGTACACCCGTGGTGGATACATGTTGATGTATGGCAAAACCAATACAGTATTGTAAAGTAAAATAAAGTAAAAAAAATAAATTAATTAATTTTAAAAAGGAAGCATCACTATGAAGAAAGCTAGTGGAGGTGATGGAATTCCAGTGGAGCTCTTTCAAATCCTAAAAGATGATGCTGTGAAAGCGCTGCACTCAATATGTCAGCAAATTTGGAAAACTCAGCAGTGGCCACAGGATTGGAAAATGTCAGTTTTCATTCCAATCCCAAAGAAAGGCAATGCCAAAGAATGTTCAAACTACTGCACAATTGTACTCATCTCAGAAGCTAGTAAAGTAATGCTCAAAATTCTCCAAGCCAGGCTTCAGCAATACATAAATGGTGAACTTCCAGATGTTCAAGCTGGATTTAGAAAAGGCAGAAGAGATCAAATTGCCAACATCCGCTGGATCATGGAAAAAGCAAGAGAATTCAAAAAGAAAATATCTATTTCTGCTTTATTGACTATGCCAAAGCCTTTGATTGTGTGGATCACAAAAAAACTGTGGAAAATCTGAAAGAGATGGGAATACCAGACCATCTGAACTGGCTCTTGAGAAATTTGTATGCAGGTCAGGAAGCAACAGTTAGAACTGGACACAGAACAGACTGGTTCCAAATAAGAAAAGGAGTACGTCAAGGCTGTATATTGTCACTCTGCTTATTTAACTTATATGCAGAGTACATCATGAGAAACGCTGAGCTGGATGAAGCACAAGCTGGAATCAAGATTGCTGGGGGAAATATAAATTACCTCAGATATGCAGATGACACCACCCTTATGGCAGAAAGTGAAGAAGAACTAATGAGCCTCTTGATGAAAGTGAAAGAGGAGAGTGAAAAAGTTGGCTTAAAACTCAACATTCAGAAAACTAAGATCATGGCATCTTGTCCCATAACTTCATGGGAAATAGATGGAGAAACAGTGGACACAGTGGCTGACTTTATTTTTCTGGGCTCCAAAATCACTGCAGATGGTGACTGCAATCATGAAATTAAAAGATGCTTACTCCTTGGAAGGAAAGTTATGACCAACCTAGAGAGAATATTCAAAAGCAGAGATATTACTTTGCCAACAAAAGTCTGTCTAGTGAACGTTATGGTTTTTCCAGTAGTCACGTATGGATGTGAGAGAGGACTATAAAGAAAGCTGAGCACTGAAGAATTGATGCTTTTGAACTGTGATGTTAGAGATGACCCTTGAGAGTCCCTTGGACTGCATGGAGATCCATCCAGTCCATCCTAAAGGAAATCAGTCCTAGGTGTTCATTGGAAGGACTGATGAAGCTGAAACTCCAATACTTTGCCACCTGATGTGAAGAGCTGACTCATCTGAAAAGACCCTGATGCTGGGAAAGATTGAGGGCAGGAGGAGAAGGGGATGACAGAAGATGAGGTGGTGGGATGGCATCAGTGACTCAATGGACATGAGTTTGGGTAATATCTGGGAGTTGGTTATGGACAGGGAAGTCTAGAGTGCTGCAGTCCATGAGGTTGCAAAGAGTCAGACACAAGTGAGTGACAACTGAACTGAACTTATACCACAGAGTTAATGTACACATGGCACCCTGAATCTCCCCTTCTCAGCACATGCCTTACTTTGTGAGTATAAGTTTACTTGTGAAATTATTATTCTCCACCTTCTCCATTAAACTGCCAGCCTCATAGTGGCAATAGTCATGATTCTCTTGCTCATTGTCCACACTTGCTAAGTTGCTTCAGTCGTGGCCAACTCTGTGCGACACCACGGACTGTGGCTCGCCAGGCTCCTCTGTCCCTGGGCTTCTCCAGGCAGGAATACTGCAGTGGGTTTCCTTGCCCTCCTCTAGAGCATCTTCCCAACCCAGGGACTGAACCCAAGTCTCCTGCATTGGTGGCTGGATTTTTTACCACTAGTGCCACCTGGATGGAGAAGGCGATGGCACCCCACTCCAGTACTCTTGCTTGGAAAATCCCACAGATGGAGGAGCCTGGTAGGCTGCAGTCCATGGGGTTGCAAAGAGTCGGACACGACTGGGCAACTTCCCTTTCACTTTTCACTTTCATGCATTGGAGAAGGAAATGGCAACCCACTCTAGTGTTCTTGCCTGGAGAATCCCAGGGTCTGGGGAGCCTGGTAGGGGGCCGTCTATAGGGTCACACAGAGTCGAACGCGACTGAAGTGACTTAGCAGCAGCAGCAGCAGCAGCAGTGCCACCTGGAAAGCCCTTTGCTGTTTGGTAGTGAAGTGAAAGTCGCTCAGTTGTGTCCGACTCTTTGCGACCCCATAGACTATACAGTCCATGGAATTCTCCAGGCCAGAATACTGGAGTGGGTAGCCTTTCCCTTCTCCAGGGGATCTTCCTGACCCAGGGATCGAACCCAGGTCTCCAACATTGTAGACAGATTCTTTACCAGCTGAGCCACAAGGGAAGCCCTTTGCTCTTTGATAATCCGCAATAAATATTTGTTGAATAGGTAAATAATTATTTTCAAAATTACTGAATATCATAATAAAATCTGTTTGATGTTTTCCTGAGGATATAAGGCAAGCCAATGGATCAGAATGAAAAGCACTGAAATTTAACTAACTGTCTGTTGATCCTCTGTTATCTACCAATCCATTATTAGGTCTTTTAGCTACATCTTTCTATAATGATGGGCAAATAATGGTGGAAATAGATGGGTCATAATCCCACCAATATTATTAGCTTTTATTATAAATTGTATTATATTGAACACAAAATTTAATCATGAGATACTTGGAAGCCACAACCAAACATTGTAGTATTGATTAAAAACAAAAAAATAAATTCACAAGAATTATTTCTTTAAGAGTGGTGTTTCATAAGATGAAAGTCTAAGAGAAATGTTTATATGGAGTTCTACATAGTGATAATTAAATAGCTTAAAGATAATGTCTCTAGTTTTCCTAGCAAAACAAAGAGTTTTTCATACAGGTAGGTCTTTAATTGACTGAATTAAAAGATGAGAAAAGTGAAAGTGTTGGTCACTCAGTCATGTCCAACTCTTGAAGACCTCTGGGCTGTAGCCCCATCAGAATCCTCTGTCCATGGAATTCTCCAGGCAAGAATACTTATGCCACCTGGGAAACCCACTTAAATGTGTAGTCTTTCCTTTCTCCAGGGGATCTTGCTGATCCAGATATCGAAGCCAAGTTTCCTGCGTAACAGGCAAATTCTACTGTCTGAACCACAAGAGATAAATGTAACTAGATATTTCAGCAGAAAGATAACTAGTCTGGGCACTGCTTTTATAATGAATTGGAAACTAACTTTTAGGATATTTGGGGGAATGGGTGGCTATACTCTATTTTAGATTGTTTCTCAAATATGTTTTTTTCAACTGGATATCAGGAATTGAATAAAATTCAGCTCAAATCTGAGTTCATTGACCAATGCCTGGGACACCAGAATTTGCTGTTGTCAGGAAACAGGAATTTGGTGTTGAAAAAGGACTCAGAATCTGATTGCCAGATTTTCAAGTCCCAAGTTGACTTTCTATTATGACTACTGTATTAAAGATTTTGATTTGTATTATTTTTCCACAGAATAAACAATCTCTCTACATGGGGGGGGGGATATTTTTTTCAGTGAAAAGTTTTTTTTCTTTTTTATTAAAGTGTAATCCACATACCATATCATATTATTTTCAGGTGTACATAATAGTGATTTGATATTTATATGTTTTGAAATGATCACCATGATAAGTTTATTTACCACTTGTCATCATACAAAATTATTACAGTATTATGAATATATTTCTTTACTGTACATTACACTCTGTGATTTATCTATTATATAGCTGGAAATTTATACCTCTTAATCCCCTTTACCTATTTAGTTTCCCAATCTAATTCCTTTCCCCTCTGGAAACCATCAGTTTGTTTTCTGTATCTATAAGTTTGTTTCTCTTTTGTTTGTTTTGTTTTTCGGATTCCACATACAGTATATGTGAAATCATATGCTAATTGTCTTTCTTTGACTTATTTCATTTAGCATAATACCCTCTAGTTCATCCATGTCATTGTATATGGCAAGAGTTCATTGTTTAAAGTCAATGCATAGTATTCCATTGTACATATGACACATCTTTATCTGTTCAGCTGTCAATGGACACTTTGGTTGTTCCGTATTTTGACTGTTGTGAATAGTGCTGTAATAAACATGGAATGCAGATATCTCTTTCATATCTGGCTTTCATTCCCTTTGGTAAATACCCAGAAGAGGGTATTGCTGGGTCAGATGGTAATTGTATTTTTATTTTTATTTTTTTGAGGACCTTCCCTACTTCTTTGTATGTGCTGAGACAGTTTATATTCCCACCAACACAAGGGTTATTTTCTCCACCCACATTCTCACAACGCTTGTTATTTGTTGTCTTTGATTTCTTGCCATTCAGACAGGGGTGAGGTGATATCTCATTGTAGTCTTAGTTTGCATTTCCCTGAATATGTGAAAAGATGTTCAACATCAGTCAAGGTCTTAATATGACCAGGGACCATGTGCACACAGGAATAAACGACATCTATTAATAATGGCCAATATTTATTTTAAAAACAAGTCAGGAAACGTGCCTTACATGTATTGTCTCATTTAATCCTCACATCTATCTGTGAAGTTAAGATTATTTTCCTCTTTATTTCATAGATGGGAAAGTTAGACAAGTCCTTGAATTGCACAGTTAGTATGAGTTGGTGCCGAGATGGAATCAGGTTGTCTGTCGACAGCACTCAAGTCCTGACAATTCTGCTATCTGCCTCTTATATCCATTTGTCTCCAATCTCCTGCCACCACCTTAGTTCAAGTCCTCATCACCTCTTGCCAGAATTCTGAGCCAGAGACACCCTTCATAGGTGTATTGCCAAAATTTGAAATGCAAATCAGTTTTGCAAACATTATTTTTAGTTAGAAGATATCTTTTTTTTTTTTTTTTAATTCTCGGGTCCACAGAATGTTCTTTCAAATTTATCAGTTTCACATTTTAAAATGTCATGGCTTTTGTTTTTGTATAAGTTCAACCTGGAAAGAAAGAAATTAACATTTATTAAGTCCTAATATAATAAATGGGGATATTTGTTATATTAGGGGCTTATTTGCAATATTTGCTTAGGATTCCTTGAAATAACCCTGTAAAGGGGATGGAGACTGATACCTATGGATTGCCTCTTCTGGGATTCATGCTGAGCACAGTACTTTGCACATGTGAATTAATTTAGCAGTTTTAGAGTTTAAACTATGAGGTAGATGGTCAGCGATATCTGCCTTCTGACATGGAGCAGCCAAAACATGGGAGATCCTTGGGTTTCGAACAGTTCATTTTTAAGTTTACTGATTGTTTCTCTCTGATTATTAATTATGGTGAACCCAAGTAGGACTAAAGTAGTCAGAAAGTAATTTTCCTTTGAAGATCAAAAATTGACATACACTTTTTCCAAACAAAACAAAACAATACAAAAAACGCTGTGGTTAGATTTGTGGACATTTAATTGAATTTGAGTTTGCCTGCTTTTTGAGTTCTGCCAAATGTCCTTCTTTTCTTTTACATCCCCTATAGCACTTAATGGTATGATGCCTCATGAAGAGTGAGGCTAGCTTTGATAAGTTCTTAAATAATCTTGGGACTTCGGAATTCACAGGGCAATCCAGAGTTAATAATTCTATCTTCCTGCCAGAAATCATGCTTAAACAGTGCCTTTGTTGACCATAAACCACTGCTTACCTGTTCTTGCCATAGCTTCTTCTTCTGAAATTGCCAGATTGAGCACCTAATGTTAGGAGTGGGTGGGAGGGTATATAATAAACACAGATGGCTGATTCACAGAATACCAGTCATTTAATTTAAATAATATGGATTTAGGGTTCATTTGGGTGCTAGTTCTGCAAAGTGGCTATTAATTTATCCCAGATATCTTAGTTCAGGCTGCTATAACAAATACCATAGACTGGGTGGGTTAAAACAACATACATTTATGTTTCACAATACCAGCAATTGGGAAGTCCAGGATCAAGCTTCTAGCAGATTTGCTGTCTGGTGAAAGCCCTCTTAAACTGATTTGCAGATAGCCTCCTTGTAGCATCCTCCTTGTAGCATGCTCTCCATTTCCTTGTAGAGAGGAAAGGGAGAGCAAATGTTCTTTTAAAACTCTTCTGAGTGCTAGTTGCATCATGAGAACCCACCCTCATGATCTAATCCTAATTACCTTTGAAAGGTTTTACCTCATCACTTTGGGGATTAGGGATTCAACATACAAGTTTTGCAGTGACAACACATATTCAGTCCATAGCACTAGGGTTAAACTTCAAAGATTTTGATTTATTTTCATTAGTCTCCTTAGGGGAAGATACATGCAATTGGGGAAGAAAGGAACAACCTACCACTCATTCAAACCTTTATTGTTTTGGTGGCACTCATGTTCACTATCATGTTCAGAAACAGTAAGAGAAAGTTCTCAGCATAAAGTCCCTGCCTATGGAAACGTCTGCCTTTTGCTGAATTAGAGAGAGGACAATATTAGATATCATCTGATATCCCTACATTTTCAAAAAGTGTTCTTAAAAGTGCTCCCCTCTCTTTCTCAATCTGTGCACACACACACACACACACACACACACACATACACACACACACAGGGAGCATGGGGAGGGTACTTTTCCTTTGATGCTGTGACATTTGTCAACTACATAGGATGCTCACAGCCCCACATAAGGTTACTGCCAGGCAATACAGAATTGGGGCCAGGAGTCGTATGGGAGTGAGGGGGCAGGGGGATAAGGGATGTCAAACCAATTATTGATCAATTTACTACATCTATTTAGTAAGTCAGTCAGTCTCCAGATACTTTTGTAGTCTTTAAGGAAGACAAATGTTCACAGTTTAAATATCCCTAAATATATAACAGATGAACAAGCATGCTTTGGTGTGTAAATGCTGCATAGATTCAGAACCATCAAAAAGCCCCTCAAAAATGCTTTTCCATCTGCTGCTTCTAACTACATATCGCACGTCCTGGCAGCGCACTTCACAGTGGTGTGAAAGATAGGTTCAGAGCCAACCTGGCAAAATCTATTTATCTTTTTTTTCTTCTCCAAAATGTGTTTCTTTGTGCAGCTAAACTAGCAAACATATATAGGAACAAGGTGCCAGGGCTAAGAGGAGGCACTTGTCAGGCCTTAACTGTTCAAGAGAAAACCTGCTTCATGTTATGTCCTAAAACACTGACACCAAATTGCATCTTCTTAGAAAGTATGAGTTGGAGAAGCCTTGGATTTGCCTTCTTGATAAAACCTGTTTCTGAGGGTTGCCTCAGTGTCCAGGGAAAATTGAGGGCTCCCTGAAAAAGCCCATAGATGGAGCAGCCAGGAACATACCTTTGGGAGGTGTGTAACAGCTTCCTTTAGAAGAGCATCCATTGGTTTTGTTTAAAGTATTGATATACAAATTGGAAAGTAGATTCATGAGAGGCATGCTCTGCTTTTTGTTATTTTTTGGCTTTGCCAAGGGGTATGTGAAATCTTAGTTCCCTCACCAGTGACGGAAAATATGCCCCCCACTCCCCTACATTGAATACATGGAGTCTTAACCACTGGATAGCCAGGAAAGTCCCTGCATGCTGTGTTTTTATGCGAAGTAGCTCTCAAATATAATCCTTCTCATAACCTGCTTAGAAGCATGGCCTTTGTAACCATTGTGACAATCCAGGTGAACAGTGATTGGAGTTAGTGACCTATTCATAAAGGCTTCTTTGAAATGGTGAAACAGTTAGTTCCTCTACATAGTGAATATTCTTATTTCACAAGATAAAAAAGTCTCTGCAAAGACACCATTTATAACTGCCTTTTGGATTATGTTATATTCCCAGACTATGTTAATATCATAGAGATGACCGATTTCTCCTTCTTTATATGATTACTGATACTCCAAGCTCATAGAGGGTAGGAGTATTGGTATTAATATTTGAGCACATTAGAGCATAAGAGATGGTATTATACTTTTTATCAGTCAATAAAAATAAAATTAAATAATCATATCTTTACCTTACAGTGAATTATATATCCCTTCAAATTCACTAATCATGTTTGATAAATAGCAAGAACAATCCTAGAATTACAGTATGATTTATGTCTTTAAGAGTTGAGATTTTGCTTCCAATTTAGTTACTGTTATTGTGATCATTTAATAATTGTTACCACCTGATCTGACCAACATGATGTTCAAGACAATGATTCTCTTATGGTGACATCATGAGGTATTTTGTGGGAGCACAGAGGTTTGCTTTGTGTTGTTAATGCCAAATAGTGATGTACATTTTCTGGTGACACATTTCTTCTCTGTAGTGCGGGGCTTGCCTTGTGGGCAGTGAGAAAGTTCTTTGGCAATAACTTTTAATCATCCTTAATTTTTTATGCTTCATGTACATTTTATTCTTTTTGAACATTTTCATGATTTTTGTCTGGGAAACTTTTAACTCATGAATTGATTCCACAAATGTTCAATGCAGTCTTCTATAGTCAGTGGGGATGATTTGGTGAAAATATAACAAACATGGTCCCTTCAGTTGTGGGGCTTATAATCTAGTAAACAAAGTAAATGATAACTTAGGAAGCAAACACACTGTGTGTGCATATACATACACATATATTCATTTATTCATTCTTACTCATTCATCCATTTATGTAACTGCTGGGTATAAAAACAATTACAAATTATAAATCATAAAGGAGACAGTCAAGTACTGCAACAGGAAAGTATGGGCAGAGAAATCCCCCATTAGGTAATCATAAAATCAAGTCTCTGAAGGCTTGACATAATCCCAATACATAGAATGTGAGCAGAGCATATCATGTAAGGGAGCATGGGCAGCCTAAGCAGAGGAGACTGTATGTATGAAAGTCACAGGCAAGAAAGACTTTCCTGCATTCATGGAACCAAAAAGAGGCTAAGTTGTCTGGAGCCAAGTATGAGAGTGATAAGAAATGAAGCTAGATTTGGGAACCAGCTCAATTTGTTAAGAAATGTAGACTTTATTCCAAGTGCAATGAGCAGCCATTGAAGGGGTTAAGCAGGATATGACAGGATCCAAATATTTGTTTTTGTTTTACCATGCTCACTCTGGTGCTGCCTGGAAAACAGATTGGATAGAAACAAGAGTAAAATCTGGAAGACCATTAAGAAGGCAGGAGACCAAATGAGATATAATAGTGTCTTGGACTAGGAGAGATGAGAGTATGAAAGGAGAGGAAAAGTTGTGTTCAAGAAAGATTTTGGAATGAAAGAAAACATTAATACTGATTATCAGTTTACGGAGGATGGGAGAAAGTGGACATATTCAAATTTATGGCCAACACAATTCTAGATTATAATTTACTGAGAGGAGACAGACCTGGGAGGATCAAGTTTGCAACAAAACCAAGGATCAATTGTGAACAAGTTAAGTTTATGAACTTTGGGAGAAATAATCCCATTGCCTCCATTCCATTCTAAAGGAAACATTAATAACTAATGTTTATTGAGAAGTTACTGTGCCATCAACTATTTTATTTCTATATAATAACTTGTTAGTCCTCAAACAGCCTTGTGAGGTAGGAGATACTATTATTTTCCTTATCCTATGAAGATATTGAGGCTCACAGATGTTTAAAAACCTTGTACAGAAGCATGCAGTTAGTAAACAGAGGAGCTAGGAGTCAAACAGGTGTAATCTGGCCCAAGAACTCATCATCCCAACTGACTTGCTACCACTTCTAATTACAGGAGAATTAATGGTTAGGAAACCACGATCCCAAGTTGAGAAGCATTAGCAAGTAAACATTCTGTGACGTGGAATAGATATAATCCCTTACAGAAAAATGAAAGAAGAGTTCTCTAGGTGTCTCTTCCATCTCTGTTACAAATTACATTTTTGTTGCTTAATTCTAACTTTTCTTCTATGGAGCTTCAAGGGTTTAAGTTGTCTGAGATTTGAGGGGCTAATATGGCTCACCTAGTTGTATATTTTAGTGTGAAGGTACATATAGAAATTCTAACATTCATTATAGTAAGCAAGGGTAACTTCTGAAATTATTTTTAACAATAGCAACCTGTATTTCAGCAAAAATTGTTTGCAGATATATAAACAAAACATTTGTAGTTGCACAGTCAGTTGCTTGGTCATGTCTGACTCTTCGCAACCCATGGACTACAGCATGCCAGGCTTCTCTGTCCTTCACTATCTCCCAGAGCTTGCTCAAATTCATGTCCATTGAGTCAGTAATGCTATCCAACCATCTCATCCTAAGCTGCCCTCTTCTCCTTTTACCTCCAATCTTTTCCAGTATCAGGGTGTTCGCCAATGACTCATCTGTAAGTATCTGGTGGTCAAATTATTGGAGCTGCAGCTTCAGCATCAGTCCTTCCAAAGAATATTCAGGACTGATTTCTTTTTAGGATTGACTGATTTGATCTCCTTGCAGTCCAGGGGACACTCAAGAGTCTTCTCCAGAACCACAATTTGAAAACATCAATTCTTTGGCAATCAGCCTTCTTTTGGAGAAAGCAATGGCAACTCACTCCAGTACTCTTATCTGGAAAATCCCATGGATGGAGGAGCCTGGTAGGCTGCAGTCCATGGGGTCATTAGGAGTCGGACATGACTGAGAGACTTCACTTTCACTTTTCACTTTTATGCACTGGAGAAGAAAACAACAACCCAATCCAGTGTTCTTGCCTGGAGAATATCAACGATGGGGGAGCCTGGTGGGCTGCAGTCTATGGGGTCACACAGAGTCGGACACGACTGAAGCAACTTAGGAGCAGCAGCAGCATTCTTTATGGTCCAAATCTAACACCTCTACCTGACTACAGGGAAGCAAGGTCTGATGCTGTAAAGAGCAATATTGCATAGGAACCTGGAATTTTAGGTCCACAAATCAAGGCAAATTGGGAGTGGCCCAACAGGAGATGGCAAGAGTGAACACTGACACTCTAGAAATCAGCCAACTAAAATGGACTGGAATGGGTGAATTTAACTCAGATGACCATTATATCTACTATTGTGGGCAGGAATCCCTAGGAAGAAATGGAGTAGCCATCATGGTCAAAAAAAGAGTCCAAAATGTAGTACTTGGATGCAATTTCAAAAACAACAGAATGATCTCTGTTTGTTTCCAAGGCAAACCATTCAATATCACAGTAAGCCAAGCCTCTACCCCAACCAGTAACACTGAAGAAACTGAAGTTGAACAGTTCTATGAAGACCTACAAGACTTTTTGGAACTAACACCCCCCAAAGATGTCCTTTTCATTAGAGGGGACTGGAATGCAAAAGTAGGAAGTCAAGAAACACCTGGGGTAACAGGCAAACTTGGCCTTGGAATGCGGAATGAAGCAGGGAAAAAGCTAATAGAGATTTGCCAAGAGAACGCACTGGTCATAGCAAACACCCTCCTCCAATAACACAAGAGAAGACTCTACACATGAACATCACCAGATGGGCAACACAGAAATCAGACTGATTATATTCTTTGCAGCCAAAGGTGGAGAAGCTCTATACAGTCAGGAAAATCAAGACCAAGAGGTGACTGTGGCTCATATCATGAACTCCTTATTGCCAAATTTAGACTTAAATTGAAGAAAGAAAGGAAAGCCACTGGACCAATGAGGTATGACCAAAATGGAATCCCTTATGATTATACAGTGAAAGTGAGAACTAGATTTAAGGGACTAGGACTGATAGACAGAGTGCCTAATGAACTATGGATGGAGATTCGTGATATTGTATGGGAGACAGTGATCAAGACCATCCCCATGGAAAAGAAATGCAAAAAAGCAAAATGGCTGTCTGAGGAGGCCCTACAAATAGCTGTGAAAAGAAGAGAAGCAAAAAGCAAAGGAGAAAAGGAAAGAGGCATCTGAATGCAAAGTTCCAAAAAATAACAAGGAGAGACAAGAAAGCCTTCCTCAGCGGTCAATGCAAAGAAATAGAGGAAAACAACAGAATGGGAAAGACTAGAGATCTCTTCAAGAAAATTAGAGATACCAAGGGAACATTTCATGCAAGGATGGGCTCAATAAAGTACAGAAATGGTATGGACCTAACAGAAGCAGAAGATATTAAGAAGAGGTGGCAAGAATACACGGAAGAACTATACAAAAAGGATCTTCACGACCCAGATATCACGATGGTGTGATCAGTCACCTAGAGCAAGACATCCTGGAATATGAAGTCAGGTGGGCCTTAGAAAGCAACACTACAAACAAAGCTAGTGGAGGTGATGGAATTCCAGTTGAGCTATTTCCAATCCTGAAAGATGATGCTGTGAAAATGCTGCACTCAATATGCCAGCAAATTTGGAAAACTCAGCAGTGGCCACAGGACTGGAAAAGGTCAGTTTTCATTCCAATCCCAAAGAAAGGCAATGCCAAAAAAATGCTCAAACTAGCACACAATTGCACTCATCTCACATGCTAGTAAAGTAATGCTCAAAATTCTCCAAGCCAGGCTTCAGCAATTTGTAAATGGTGAACTCCCTGATGTTCAAGCTGGTTTTAGAAAAGGCTGAGGAACCAGAGATCAAATTGCCAACATCTTCTGGATCATGGAAAAAGTAAGAGAGTTCTAGAAAAACATCTATTTCTGCTTTATTGACTATGCCAAATCCTTTGACTGTGTGGATCACAATAAACTGTGGAAAATTCTGAAAGAGATGGGAGTACCAGAATACCTGACTTGCCTCTTGAGAAACCTATATGCAGGTCAGGAAGCAACAGTTAGAACTGGACATGGAACAACAGACTGGTTCCAAAAAGGAAAAGAAGTACATCAAGGCTGTATATTGTCACCCTGCTTATTTAATTTCTATGCAGAGTACATCATGAGAAATGCTGGACTGGAAAAAGCACAAGCTGGAATCAAGATTGCCAGGAGAAATATCAATAACTTCAGATATGCAGATGACACCACCCTTATGGCAGAAAGTGAAGAGGAACTAAAAAGCCTCTTGATGAAAGTGAAAGAGGAGAGTGAAAAAGTTGGCTTAAAGCTCAACATTCATAAAACAAAGATCATGGCATCTGGTCCCATCACTTCATGGGAAATAGATGGGGACACAGTGGAAACGGTGTCAGGCTTTATTTTTGGGGGCTCCAAAATCACTGCAGATGCTGATTGCAGCCCTGAAATTAAAAGACGCTTACTTCTTGAAAGGAAAGTTATGACCACCTTGATAGTATATTAAAAAGCAGAGACATTACTTGCCAACAAATGTCCGTCTAGTCCAGGCTATGGTTTTTCCTGTGGTCATGTGAGAGTTGGACTATGAAGAAAGCTGAACGCTGAAAAATTGATGCTTTTGAGCTGCAGTGTTGGAGAAGGCTCTTGAGGGTCCCTTGTAGATCCAACCAGCCCATTCTAAAGGAAATCAGTCCTGGGTGTTCATTGGAAGGACTGATGCTAAAGCTGAAACTCCAATACTTTGGCCACCTGATGCAAAGAGCTGACTCATTGGAAAAGACCCTGATGCTGGGAGGGATTGGGTGCAGGATGAGAAGGGGACGACAGGATGAGATGGCTGGATGACATCACCGATTTCATGCACATGAGTCTGAGCCAACTCCAGGAGTTGGTAATGGACAGGGAGTCCTGGCATGCTGTGATTCATGGGGTCGTAAAGATTTAGACATGACTGAGTGACTCAACTGAACTGAACTGTCTGGAAAAACCATACCATTGACTATAAGGACCTTTGTCAGCAGAGTGATGTCTTTGCTTATTAATATGCTGTCTAGGTTTGTCATAGCTTTCCTTTCAAGGAACAAGTGTCTTTTAATTTCAAAGCTGCACTCACTGTCCACAGTGATTTTGGAGGACAAGGAAATAAAATTTGTCACTGTTCCCTCTTCCTCAGTTCTATTTGCCATGAAGCATATTCAAAAGCAGAGACATTACTTTGCTGACTAAGGTCCATCTAGTCAAGGCTACGGTTTTTCCTGTAGTCATGTATGGATGTGAGAGTTGGACTGTGAAGAAGGCCGAGCGCTGAAGAATTGATGCTTTTGAACTGTGGTGTTGGAGAAGACTCTTGAGAGTCCCTTGGACTGCAAGGAGATCCAACCAGTCCATCCTTAAGGAAATCAGTCCTGGGATTTCTTTTGAAGGAATGATGCTAAAGCTGAAACTCCAGTACTTTGGCCACCTCATGCAAAGAGTTGACTCATTGGGCAGACTCTGATGCTGGGAGGGATTGGGGGCAGGAGGAGAAGGGGACAACAGAGGATGAGATTGCTGTATGGCATCACGGACTTGATGGACGTGAGTCTGAGTGAACTCCGGGTGATGGTGATGGACAGGGAGGCCTGGCGTGCTGCGATTCATGGGGTCGCAGAGTCAGACACAACTGAGTGACTGAACTGAACTGAACTGAATGGGACTTGATGCCATAATCTTATTTTTTTGAATGTTGACTTTTAAGCCAGCTTTTTCACTGTCCTCTTTCACCCTCATCAAGAGGCTCTTCAGTTCCTCTTCACTTTTTTGCCATTATAGTGGTATCATCCATAGGAAAGATGAGACTGACTAGAATGGAGGGCTGGCAGTGTCCTTGCTTCTGTTTCCTCCCAGACAGCTACACTCCTAGCTGGAGGAACCCTTCTCAGGATTTCAGAAAGAATAGTTGAAAGAGTATAGCACTTGTACAAGCATTGAAACTAAAACATTTACAGCAGACAGCCAAGTATATAAGTCAGGGAAGGAAAAAAGAGATTACTATATTGTTATAATGGTAGTGAGTAAATTGTTTTAATTCTGTTATCTGAGTTAAAAGAAAAAAGTATTAAAAACAACTATAACTAAATGATGTTAAGGGATACAAAATGTAAATAGATGCAATTTGTGTCATCAGTAGTGTATAATGTAAGGGGAAGAAAGATAAAAACAAAGAGTTTGCAAGTAAAGTTTATTTTTTATTAGCTTAAATAAACTTATAATTTTATGATATTTTATATAAACCCCTTGATAACTACAAAAAATACCTATGGAACTCACACACACACACACAAAGACACAGGAATCAAAACCTATCAATACCAAGAAAAAAAAAAAAAAAAGAAGAAGAAACACAAAGGAAAACAGCAAGAGAAGAAAGAGGGACAAAATAACTACAAACAGAAAACAGTTAACAAAATGGCAATAGTAAGTCCTTCTCTGTCAATAACCATGTTAAATGGAAATGGACTAAACTCCCCAGTGAAAAGGCACTGAGTGACTGAATAATCTAACTGTATGCTAAATACTAGAGCTCAGTTTAGATTCAGGGATACACATAGACTGAAAATAAAGGATACACAAGATATTACATCCCAATAGGAACCCCCAAAATGCTGGAGTGGCTACGCTAATATCTGATAAGGTAGATTTTAAGTAAAAAGCTGTCTCTAGAGACAAAGAAGATCATTACATAATGATAGAAATGTTCACTCAGCCGGAAGATATAACAATTGCAAATATATGTGCACTCAACATCAGAATTTCTAAGTATAGTAGTCCCGGCTTTTCCTTGCTTTTGCTTTTTTGTAGCTTCGGTCAGCCACAGTTTATCATAGTTTGAAAATGTCTAGAGGATCATCTGTTGCTCTGTGCAGCTTTTCCCTAGTGGTGAATGGGGGCTACTCTCTAGTTGCAGTCCACAAGACTCTCACTGTGGTAGCTTCTCCTGTTGTGGAACACAGGCTCTAGGTGTGTGGGCTCAGTAGTTGTGGTGCATAGGCTTAGTTGCTCTGTGGCATGTGGGGTCTTCCCTGACAAGGGATTGAATTCATTTTCCCTCCATTGACAGGCAAATTCTTAACCATTGGACCACCAGGGAAGTCCAAAAATTCATAAATCTTAAGTTGCACACTATTCTGAGTAGCTAGGTGAAATCTTATGCCATCCTTCTCTGGCCTGCCTAGAATGTGAAGTATCCTTTTGTTCAGCAAATCCATGCTGTATACAGTACCAGCCCATTAGTATAGAAAAAGCACAGTGTAGATGTATATAGGGTTTGATACTACCATAGTTTGAGACATCCACTGGGAGTATTGAAAATATCTACACCAAGAAAGAAGAAAGATCTCAAATAAACAACTTAACTTTACACATATCTGAGGTTGTTGACATTTCTCCCAACAATCTTGATTCCAGCTTGTGAGTCATCCAGCCTGACATTTCATATAATGTATTCTGCATATAAGTTAAATAAGCAGAGTGACAGTGACAATACACAGCCTTGACATACTTCTTTCCCAATTTTGAACCAGTCCGTTGTTCCATGTCTCTTTCTAACTGTTGCTTCTTGTCTGGCATACAGGCTTCTCAGGAGACAGGCAAGGTTGTCTGTTATTCCCTTTTAAGAATTTCCCAGTTTTCTGTGATCAAACCTGTCAATCCTAAAGGAAATCAACCCTGAATATTCATTGGAGGGACTGATGCTAAAGCTGAAGCTCTAATACTTTGGCCACCTGATGCGAGGAACCAACTCTCTGGAAAAGACTCTGAGGCTGGAAAAGATTGAAGGAAAGGAGAGAAGTGGGAAGGAGAGGATGAGATGCTTAGATAGCATAACCAACTCAATGGACATGAATTTGACCAAACTCTGGGAGATATGAAGGACAGGAAAGCCTGGCGTGCTGTAGTTCATGGGGTTGTGAAGAGTAGGTCACGACTTAGCAACTGAACAACAATTTCACACATTAAGGACTGAAATAGGAAGAAAATAAGCCCAAAGTTAACAGAATGAGAAAATAATAAGGATCAGAAAAGACACAGAGAAAAGAAAAGCAATACAAAAAGTTTTAAAATTGAGTTAAACTTTTAAAAGATTAACAAAATTGGCAATCCTTTAGCTAGATTAGTAAAAAAAGAACAGTACTACTACTACTAAGTCACTTCAGTTGTGTCCAACTCTGTGCGACCCCATAGATGGCAGCCCACCAGGCTCCCCCGTCCCTGGGATTCTCCAGGCAAGAACACTGGAGTGGGTTGCCATTTCCTCCTCCAATGCATGAAAGTGAAAAGTAAAAGTGAAGTCGCTCAGTCGTGTTCGACTCTTAGCGACCCCATGGACTGCAGCCTACCAGGCTCCTCCGCCCATGGGATTTTCCAGGCAAGAGTACTGGAGTGGGGTGCCATTGCCTTCTCTGGCAAAAAGAACACAGACTCAAACAAATAAGTTAGAGAAGGGTACTAGGTGTTTTATATTAAATGTGTGGGCATGTTTTTCATTTTCACAAAGAAATATGCTTTCCAGGCTCATAGAAAACAGTCCTCAAAATCCATTTCTTATTTACAACTTTTGGTGGTGACATGGTATTAGAGACAATAGGATAAACATGATTTTTCAAAGGCAACCTACAACCTCAGGATGGCAGTGGTATCAGGAAGCATTGCAAGCCATGGCAAAGAGAACACAGGCAATCTAAGAGGGACGAATGCTACCTTGCTTCTGCCATGTACTGATCTGTGAATATATGGGTACAGTATTGCTAGAGCCTTCTGAATGCTAAAAAAGGATTTCAAATCCAGGTTTTTATGTGAAATATCTTGATTTTTAAAATATTGACTCAATATTTTTAAACATTTTGCTAGCTGAGTAAAACAACTATAAATCAAATTTGGCCCAGTCTGTGGGCTGCTATAAATATTTTGTAACTGCTCTAACTTTTTTGTTTGAGTCTGTGCTTTTTTTTTTTTAATCTAACTAAGGGATTGTCAATATTGTTAATTTTTTTTAAAGCTTCAACTCAATTTTAAAACTTTTTCTATTGTTTTTCTTTTCTGTATGTCTTTTCTGATCCTTATTATTTCCTGCATTTTGTTAACTTTGGGCTTCTTTTCTTCCTATTTCAGTTTCTTGATATGTAAAATTATTGTTGTTCAGTCACTAAGTCGTGTCTGACTCTTCATGACCCCAAGAACTGCAGCATGCCAGGCTTCACTGTCTCCCAAAGTTTGGTCAGATTCATGTCCACTGAGTCAGTGATGCTGTCTAAGCATCTCGTCCTCTTTCCTGTCTCCTGAGAAACCTGCATACAGGTTAAGAAGCAAAAGTTAGAACACTGTATGTAGCAACTGATTGGTTCAAGATTGAGAAAGAAGTACAACAGGGCTCTGTGCTGTCAGCCTGTTTGTTTAACCTATATGCTGAGCACATCATGAGAAGTGCCAGGCTGGATGAGTCACAAGTTAGAATCAAGACAGGTGAGAGAAAAATCAACAATCTCAGATATGTAGTCAATACCACTCTAATGGCAGAAAGCAAAGAGAAACTAAAGAGCCTCTTGATGAGGGTGAAGGAGGAGAGTGAAGAGCCAGCTTAAAACTAAATATTAAAATACATGAAAATCATGGCATCTGGCCCCATTCAGTTCAGTTCAGCTCAGTTCAGTTCAGTCGCTCAGTCGTTGTAAGACTCTCTGAGACCCCATGAACTGCAGCACGCCAGGCCTCCCTGTCCATCACCAACTCCGGGAGTTCACTCAGACTCACGTCCATCAAGTCCGTGATGCCATACAGCCATCTCATTCTCTGTTGCCCCCTTCTCCTCCTGCCCCCAATCCCTCCCAGCATCAGAGTCTTTTCCAATGAGTCAACTCTTCGCATGAGGTGGCCAAGTACTGGAGCTTCAGCTTTAGCATCATTCCTTCCAAAGAAATCCCAGGGCTGATCTCCTTCAGAATGGACTGGTTGGATGTCCTTGCAGTCCAAGGGACTCTCAAGAGTCTTCTCCAACACCACAGTTCAAAAGCATCAATTCTTTGGCACTCAGCCTTCTTCACAGTCCAACTCTCACATCCATACATGACTACTGGAAAAACCATAGCCTTGAGTAGACAGACCTTAGTCAGCAAAGTAATGTCTCTGTTTTTGAATATGCTATCTAGGTTAATCATAGCTTTCCTTCCAAGAAGTAAGCATCTTTTAATTTCAAGGCTGCAATTATCATCTGCAGTGATTTTGGAGCCCCAAAAAATAAAGTCTGACACTGTTTCCACTGTTTCCCCATACATTTCCCATGAAGTGATGGGACCGGATGCCATGATATTCATTTTCTGAATGTTGAGCTTTAAGCCAACTTTTTCACTCTCCTCTTTCACTTTCATCAAGAGGCTTTTTAGCTCCTCTTCACTTTCTGCCATAAGGGTGGTGTCATCTGCATATCTGAAGTTATTGATATTTCTCCTGGCAATCTTGATTCCAGCTTGTGTTTCTTCCAGTCCAGCATTTCTCATGATGTACTCTGCATATAAGTTAAATAAGCAGGGTGACAATGTACAGCCTTGACGTACTCCTTTTCCTATTTGGCCCCATTACTTCCTGGCAAATAGAGGTGGAGAAAGGTGAAAGTAGTGACAGATTTCCTCTTCTTGGGCTCTAAAATCACTGCAGGTGGCGACTGTAAGCCATGAAATTAGAAGACATTTGCTTCTTGGCAGGAAAGGTGTGACAAACCTAGACAGTGTGTTGAAAAGCAGAGACATTACTCTGCTGACAAAGGTCCGTATAGTCAAGGCTATGGTCTTTCCAGTGGTCACATACAGTTGTAAGAGCTGGACTGTAAAGAAGATGGAATGGTGGAAAATTGATGTCTTTGAACTATGGTGCTGGAGAAGACTCCTGAGAATTTCTTGGACATCAAGGTGATCAAACCAGTCAATATTAAAGGAAATTAACCATGAATATTCATTGGAAGGACTGATGCTGATGCTGAAACTCCAGTATTTTGGTCATCTGATGCAAAGAGCTGACTTATTGGAAAAGTCCCTTGATACTGGGGAAGGAAAGCAGAAGAGCAGAAAGAGAAGAGGGTGTCAGAGGATGAGATGGCTGGATGGCATCACTGATGCAATGGACATGACCTTGGGCAAATTTTAGGAGATAGTGAGGGACAGGGAGGTCTGGCATGCTGCAGTCCATGGGGTCACAAAGAATCAGACATCACTGGGTGACTGGATAACAGCAACAACTTGCTTTAAAAGAATCTACATTTGCCAGTTGGGACAAATTAGAACATCCAATATTTAGTTTATTTGAACTGAATTCTTATCATAATCTGTAGACAATTTTGAGTAATAGTTAGAGGTTTGAATTATAAACTATGAAATAAAAGCCATATAATGAGTTTTCAAATTCAAGAAGATGAATTTAATGCCTGGGTCTATCACCAAGATTTAAAGCACTTCAGACACATTGAGCCCCTAAAAAAATTCCTTGTGAAAACAGAAAACTTAATGTCTTTTGTATTTTGGAAAGAACACAGTTTTGGTAGTGGAACATGAGTTCTTGATACTAGATCTTCTGTGTGACTTTGAGCAAATTAATTAAAGTCTCTTAGCCTTTTCTCCTCAAACATAGCCATGGTGAACATTGTACTCTTCTAATGAGTATATAAAGATTACACTAGGTAATAAATGTTAACACCTGGCATTTAGTAGATGCTGAGTACATATAGATATATAATTATCACAGATTATATCTTTATATACATTACTTTCTCATGACCTAACATGTTCCCAAAGTTTGTAAGGCTGATTAAATTACATAACCTATATGACATATTGAATACAATGCCTGCTAAATCTTCAGTCGATGTTGGTTATCATTATTATTTGTAACAACAGTCCCATGTTACCCAGAAATGCACAATGAATAGCTCATGAAAAGCACAATATTGTATCTCTGGTCAGTGGATTCACATTTCTCCCATCCAAGTACTAACTAAGCCCAACCTTCCTGGCTTCAGAGATGAGATAAAATTGGGCACGTTCAGGATGGTATGGCCATAGAGGGATTCACAGTTCTGATTAATCATCATAGTGCCCAGTGGTCATATTCTTAAGTTTTGAATAGTTAGTAAGCATCTAATTTCTCTAAAATAAAAATTGATTTTTTTTTGGTTGTTTTGTTTTTGTCCAGTATAGTTCTCAGAGTATCCTACATAGCAAGAATGAATTCACAAAAAGATTTTGGGAGACTCAGATTTTATAGGAATGTTCTCTGTGTCATGATCTATTTTAGAAAATTTTAAAATACCCTGCTACATAAAACAGTCCTTCTAGAAGTTTCCACCATAGAGTGACCAGATCTCTTATTTTGTCACTCATTTTACAATCATTAAGAGGCATGCTGAAAAGGCTCTTTCCATTCTGTCTAGACACCTTTTCCTAGACAACATCCTGAAATATAAGAATAAGCACAAAAATGAATATATTACATCAAACGTACCATTGAGAGGAAAGATAAGTTTAACCGTTTCCCACGTGGGAGGCATATTGATGGTAATTATCTTTCCTCCTACTACACTCAGCTTTACAGGTTCCTCTGTTGCGGTTGGGAGGCTCTGGTCATGCTTAACCACATACTTGAAGCATGTTTTAATTGGCTGGGAGACTTCTGTGGCTTGACTATGGGGAAGGATGCTGGGAGTTTAAAGGGAATTGGGTGTTCCATGGTGGGTAGACTATGTGTTGCCCATTGCTAGTACTCATGGGAAATTTATTCTTATAGGGACCTAGTGAGCGAACAGTGTGTATAAAACACTATTGTCAATTAGCAAGATTTTTTTCAATACTAAGAAGATTTTTTTCAAGGACATTTAACTACCTATGGGAAACAATTTATTCTTCATGGTAGATATTCAAGATAGGAATTTTATTCAAGATAGGAATTATGATTTTAAGCTAGCAAAACACCAGCTGACATGGAAACCCTCTCTTCTGTTAATTCTTTTTTTAGCTGATAGACTTGAAATGTTAGCTGCCTAGGAAGACCTTCACACCAACATTCGACCAGATATAGTAAGAGAACAGTCTTTCAGTAGAACCTGAAGTCTTTCTAAACAGTGTTCAGGAAAACAGGTAGTTCATAAGACCACTTAATACCTCTTCTTGAAGGCAAATGCTTGCAGAACTGTCCTTAAGGTTTTTAAGAAGATGGAATGCTTATTGCACACCACATCTAATAATACAAAATAGCCTTAATACATTTTAATTCCTGCCAAATTTTAATGATTGATGCATAATCACATTCCCATTAATTTATAAGGATATATACATAGCATCAGAAAAAGAATGACACCATGACTTCAAATTTTCAGACATTTTTTTGAAGTTTTTATACCCCTGAGAGAAAATTAAGATAATTTAAAAATTTAACTCTGATCCTCTATTTGTTTTAGGGAAAAATCCATCTATCCCCAAATAGAAACTTTTATATGATGTAATGTTTCTGAACACTTCCTATTTTATCTTATTTTTAAAAACATTTATTATGTATCTGAGTATAGTCAGTTAACAATGTTGTGATAGTTTCAGGTGGACAGCAAAGGGACTCAGCCAAACATATACATATTTCTCCCCCAAACTCCCCTCCCATCCAGGTTGCCACATAATATTGAGCAGAGTTCCCTGTGCTATACAATAGGTCCTTGTTGGTTAAACACTTCCTATTTTAAAGTTAAAACTATTCTAAATGCCTTTTCCCCATGATCTTTCACATACATATATGCACACACACATATATTTATATTTGGCAAGTATAATCTACTACATGTAAATATGAGTGAGTGAAGTCGCTCAGTCATGTCCTACTCTTTGCGACCCCATGGACTGTAGCCTACCAGGCTCCTCCCTCCATGGGATTCTTCAGGCAAGAGTACTGAAATGGGTTGCCATTTCCTTCTCCAGGGGATGTTCCTGATCCAGGGATCGAACCCAGGTCTCCCACATTCCAAGCAGACGCTTTAGCCTCTGAGCCACCAGGGAAGCCCAATTTATATAATACAAAGTAAATTAGTCCTAGAATGATACCTGCCACATGTCATTCAATAAAATGGTGACTATTCACATGTAGTGCATTAATAAAACAGAGAAAATGTGTCTATTTGTACTTTTCCTTGCTTAACAAAATGATTAAAAATTTTAGTCAGCCTAGGAGGCAGGGGTGTAACTTATGACATTCATTGACATTATATGACAAAGTTTTCCATTCATACAATTTTCTGCCTCCTCCTCATTGCCTTTAGCAGTTGAAGTACAGTATGAAATTGCTTACTGCAGATACCACACCTCATGATTATGGCTCTGTGGAAATAATTCTAAGTAAACCTGGAAACATATTTTTAGGATTGTTCTTTAATTGAAGAATAGTTGATTTACAATGTTGTGTTAGTTTTTGGTGTACAGCAAAGTGATTCAGTTATATATGCATATGTGTGTGTGTGTGTGTATGTATTCTTTTTCTGATTCTTTTCCATTATAGTTTATTACAATATGATGAATATAGTTTCCTGTGCTATACAGTAGGACCTTGTTGTTTATCTATTTTGAATATAGTTGTTTGTATCTACTAATCCAAAACTCCTAATTTATCTCTTTTCTCATCCGACTTTTCCCTTTTGTAACCATAATTTTGTTTTCTATGTCTGTGAGTCTGTTTCTGTTCTATAATAAGTTCCTTTGTATCATATTTTTAAGATTTCACATATAACACATATTGTGTGATATTTGTCTTTCTCTGTCTGACTTAACTTCACTTAGTATGATGATCTCTAGGTACATCAGTGCTAAATCACTTCATTGGGTCTGACTCTTTGCAACCCTATGGATGGTATCTGGTCAGGCTCCTCTGTCCATGGGATTCTCTAGTCAGAAATGCTGGAGTGGGTTGCCATGGCCTCCTGCAAGGGATCTTCCCAACCCAGGAATCGAATGAGTGTCTCTTACATCTCCTGCATCAGCAGTTGGGTTTTTAACCACTGCTGCTGCTCCTACTGCTAGGTCGCTTCAGTTGTGTCCTACTCTGTGCGACCCCAGAGATGGAAGCCCACCAGGCTTCCCTGTCCTTGGGATTCTCCAGGCAAGAACAGTGGAGTGGGTTGCCATTTCCTTCTCCAATGCATGAAAGTGAAAAGTGAAAGGGAAGTCGCTCAGATGTGGCTGACTCTTAACAATCCCATAGACTGCAGCCTACCAGGCTCCTCTGCCCATGGGATTTTCCAGGCAATAGTACTGGAGTCGGGTAGCACCACCAGAAAAGCCCTCTAGGTCCATCCATTTTGCTCCAAATGACAGTATTTTATTCTTTTACCTTATGATCCAACAATCCTACTTCTGGGCATGGATCCAGAGAAAACTCTAATCTGAAGAAAATGCATGTACCGGAATGCTTATGGAAGTACTATTTTACAATAGCCAAGCCATGGAAGCAGTCTAAGTGTTCACTGGAAGATTTTGTGTGTGTGTGTGTGTATACACACACACATACATTCAGTTCAGTTCAGTTCAGTCGCTCAGTCGTGTCTGACTCTTTGCCACCCCATGAATCACAGCAAGCCAGGCCTCCCTGTCCATCAGCATCACCCGGAGTTCACTCAGACTCCCGTCCATCGAGTCAGTGATGCCATCCACCCATATCATCCTAGGTCGTCCCCTTCTCCTCCTGCCCCCAATCCCTCCCAGCATCAGAGTCTTTTCCAATGAGTCAACTCTTCGCATGAGGTGGCCCAAGTACTGGAGCTTCAGCTTTAGCATCATTCCTTCCAAAGAAATTCCAGGGTTGATCTCCTCCAGAATGGACTGGCTGGATCTCCTTGCAGTCCAAGGGACTCTGAAAAGTCTTCTCCAACACCACAGTTCCAAAGCATCAATTCTTCGGCACTCAGCCTTCTTCACAGTCCAACTCTCACATCCATACATGACCACAGGAAAAACCGTAGCCTTGACTAGATGGACCTTAGTCGGCAAAGTAATGTCTCTGCTTTTGAATATGCTATCTAGGTTGGTCATAACTTTTCTTCCAAGAAGTAAGCGTCTTTTAATTTCATGGCTGCAATCACCATCGGCAGTGATTTTTGGAGCCCCCAAAAATAAAGTCTGACACTGTTTCTACTGTTTCCCCATCTATTTCCCATGAAGTGATGGGACCGGATGCCATGATATTCGTTTTCTAAATGTTGAGCTTAAAGCCAACTTTTTCACTCTCCTCTTTCACTTTCATCAAGAGGCTTTTTAGCTGCTCTTCACTTTCTGCCATAAGGGTGGTATCATCTGCATATCTGAGATTATTGGTATTTCTCCCAGCAATCTTGATTCTAACTTGTGTTTCTTCCAGTCCAGCGTTTCTCATGATGTACTCTGCATAGAAGTAAAATAAGCAGGGTGACAATATACAGCCTTGACGTACTCCTTTTCCTATTTGGAACCAGTCTGTTGTTTCATGTCCAGTTCTAACTGTTGCTTCCTGACCTTCATACAGATTTCTCAGGAGGCAGGTCAGGTGGTCTGGTATTCCCATCTCTTTCAGAATTTTCCACAGTTTCTTGTGATCTACACAGTCAAAGGCTTTGGCATAGTCAATAAAGCAGAAATAGATGAAACTCTCTTGCTTTTTCCATGATCCAGCAGATGTTGGCAATTTGATCTCTGTTTCCTTTGCCTTTTCTAAAACCAGCTTGAACATCAGGGAGTTCACGGTTCACATATTGCTGAAGCCTGACTTGGAGAATTTTGAGCATTACTTTACTAGCATGTGAGATGAGTGCAATTGTGCGGTAGTTTGAGCAATCTTTGGCATTGCCTTTCTTTGGAATTGGAATGACAACTGACCTTTTCCAGTTCTGTGGCCACTGCTGAGTTTTCCAAACTTGCTGGCATATTGAGTGCAGCACTTTCACAGCATCATCTTTCAGGATTTGAAATAGCTCAACTGGAATTCCATCACGTCCACTAGCTTTGTTTGTAGTGATGCTTTCTAAGGCCCACTTGACTTCACATTCCAGGATGTCTGGCTCTAGATTAGTGAACACATCATCATGATTATCTGGGTCATGAAGATCTTTTTTGTACAGTTCTTCTGTGTATTCTTACCACCTCTTCTTAATATCTTCTACTTCTGTTAGGTCCATAGCATTTCTGTCCTTTATCAAGCCCATCTTTGCATGAAATGTTCCCTTGGTATCTCTAATTTTCTTGAAGAGATCTCTAGTCTTTCCCTTTCTGTTCTTTTCCTCTATTTCTTTGCATTGATCACTGAAGAAGGATTTCTTATCTCTTCTTCCTATTCTTTGGAACTCTGCATTCAGATGCTTATATCTTTGCTTTTCTTCTTTGCTTTTCGCCTCTCTTCTTTTCACAGCTATTTGTAAGGCCTCCCCAGACAGCCCTTTTGGTTTTTTCCATTTCTTTTCCATGGGGATGGTTTTGATCCCTGTCTCCTGTACAATGTCACAAACTTCATTCCATAATTCATCAGGCACTCTATCTATCAGATCTAGGCCCTTAAATCTATTTCTCACTTCCACTATATAATCATAAGGGATTTGATTTAGGTCATACCTGAATGGTCTAGCGGTTTTCCCTACTTTTTTATATTTGAGTCTGAATTTGGTAATAAGGAGTTCATGATCTGAGCCACAGTCAGCTCCTGGTCTTGTTTTTGCTGACTGTATAGAGCTTCTCCATCTTTGGCTGCAAAGAATATAATCAATCTGATTTTGGTGTTGACCATCTGGTAATGTCCATGTGTAGAGTCTTCTCTTGTATTGTTGGAAGAGGGTGTTTGCTATGACCAGCGCATTTTCTTGACAAAACTCTATTAGTCTTTGCCCTGATTCATTCCGCATACCAAGGCCAAATTTGCCTGTTACTCCAGGTGTTTCTTGACTTCTTACTTTTGCATTCCATTCCCCTATAATGAAAAGGACATCTTTTTTGGGTGTCAGTTCTAAAAGGTCTTGTAGGTCTTCATAAAACCATTCAACTTCAGTTTCTTCAGTGTACTAGTTGGGGCATAGACTTGGATAACTTTGATATTGAATGGTTTTCCTTGGAGACAAACAGAGAGCATTCTGTCGTTTTTGAGATTCCATCCAAGTACTGCATTACGGACTCATTTGTTGACCGTGATGGCTACTCCATTTCTTCTGAGGGATTCCTGCCCACAGTAGTAGATATGATGGTCATCTGAGTTAAATTCACCCATTCCAGTCCATTTTAGTTTGCTGATTCCTAGAATGTCGATGTTCACTCTTGCCATCTCGTTTGACCACTTCCAATTTGCCTTGATTCACGGACTTGACATTACAGGTTCCTATGCAATATTGCTCTTTACAGCATTGGATCTTACTTCTATCACCACTCACATACACAACTGGGTATTGTTTTTGCTTTGGCTCCATCCCTTCATTTTTTCTGGAGTTATTTCTCCACTGATCTCCAGTAGCTTATTGGGCACGTACTGACCTGGGGAGTTCCTCTTTTGGTAGCCTATCATTTTGCCTTTTCATACTGTTCATGGGGTTCTCAAGGCAAGAATACTGAAGTGGCTTGCCATTCCCTTCTCCAGTGGACCACATTCTGCCAGACCTCTCCACCATGACCTGCTGGTCTTCGGTTGCCCCGCGGGCATGGCTTGGTTTCTTTGAGTTAGACAAGGCTGTCATCCTAGTGTTATTAGATTGACTAGTTTTCTGTGAGTATGTTTCTGTGTGTCTGCCCTCTGATGCCCTCTTGCAACACCTACCATCTTACTTAGGTTTCTCTTACCTTGGGTGCGGGGTATCTCTTCATGGCTGTTCCAGCAAAGCACCGCCACTGTTCCTTACCTTGGACAAGGCGTATCTCCTCACCTCCGCTGTTCCTGACCTTCACCGTGAGATAACTCCTCTAGGCCCTCCTGTGACTGCGCAGCCACTGCTCCTCAGGTTGCTCCTCCCGGCTGCCGGCCCTGGCCTCGGGTGTGGGTTGCTCCTCCCGGCTGCCGGCCCTGGCCTCGGGCTCGGGGTGGCTCCTCAGGGTCACCGCCCCTGGCCTCGGGCGTGAGGTGGCTTTTCCGGGCCGCCCCTGACCTTGGACGCCGGGTGTCTCCTCCCAGCCGCCGCCCTGACTTCGGACAAGGGGTTTCTCCTCCCGGCCGCCACTGACCTCGGACGCAGGGTAGCTCCTCTCGGCTGCCGCCCCGGACCTTGGACGTGGGGTAGCTCCTTTCGGCCGCGCTTAGTGCACCGGCTCGCCGCCGCCACCTGCGCTTAGTGCTGAGCTTAGTGCGCCGGCTCGCCGCCGCTGCCTACACACATACATACACATACACGTATGTATATATGTGTATATTTGTGTGTAGTATATATGTATGTATATGTATATATGTATCTATGAATGTACAGAAGGGCTGTATGTTTTTAGACTAATAAATGTGTTCCAACTTGACTCACTGCTCTATTTAACCCCCCAAATTCCTTCCAGCAGTTGTTTCATTTCACTATTCATTTCACTGCCTGAATAGTGTTCCTATGAATCATTTACTTTTCTCTGAAAATATAGATACTATAAACTAAATTGGAAATTGATAATGGACAGCCTCATCAGCTCTCTTGAATCAGATTCCAGCATAGGGAGAAAACCATATCTGTTTATTGTATGCCTGGAATGCAATTCCAGGGGAGATTTCTCAACTTTTACAAAGAAATATAACATCATATTTCAAAAGATGACATTTTTGGAGAATATGTTTGGTTCAGTCAGTAAAGAATCCACCTGCAATGCAGGAGACCTGGGTTTGATCCCTGGGTTGGGAAGATCCCCTGGAGGAGGGCATGGCAACTCACTCTAGTATTCTTGTCTGGAGAATCCCCATGGACAGAAGAACCTGGTGGACTACAGTCCATGGGGTCACAAAGAGTCAGACACTATTGAGCAGCTAAGTACATTTGGTTCTCTTAAAATCAAATGAAAAACATTTTATATTCTTATTTTCTTCTTTTTTCTAAGCAGATAAAGTCTCTAGATATTTTTGTGATCCACCAATACCATTCATATACAAAAAGGAATCGCAGATTTGTTTGCCAAACAAAGTTTGAAAGAATTAACAGAGGTGGTATCATTCAATAGTAATTTAGCCTCAGATCTAATGTTTCAATTAAAACTTAATAAGCATGCATGAGATGTATTTGCAGTGTATGTTGAGTAGTGGTAAAAAAAACTTGTTTTGCCCACTTTTGCAAACTGGTAGATAGAACATATTTGTTTACTTGTAACATGATAATTCCTGGAGGTGTGAACACTAGGGTATGGAAGAGGTGAAGAGACAAACATTGTAACAGGTATTCTGCAGAAGTGTCAAGAGATGCAGAATGTTGCAACACAAACAAAAGATGGTGAATTGAAAATGATCTGTCCAGGGGTTGAACTAAAATTCTAAAAATGGCAAATAATCACATTATGTTGCTTGATTCATGAATCTTTAGAAGTATTCAATGTGGATTCAAGAAGGAATGTTGAATTGTAATTTTTGAATAGATATTATTTCTTTATTAATGATTAGTGCTTATTAAGGGAAAATAAGCACTAATACATGTGTCCTATCACATAAAGCAAAAATAATAGCCATGTTCCATTGCTTTAGTTTAAAACATAATTTTTTTATACAGTAAGTAAAATTATCACCTACTTAACTGAAGCCACCAATACAGACATCTATATTGTATTTTAATAATAATTAAAATGGTAATAATTGAGTATAAAATGCAGTTCAAAAATATCAAACATAGTATCAAGCCTTTTATTTTCTAATTTCCGATAAGTTTAAATCTTTTAAATAGGCCATTTTGGTTATTTGCAATGAGCCCAAAAGCAGAGACATTACTTTACCAACAATGGTCCATCCAGTCAAGGCTATGGTTTTTCCCGTAGTCATGTATGGATATCAGAGCTGGACTGTGGAGAAAGCTGAGCACCGAAGAATTGATGCTTTTGAATTGTGGTGTTGGAGAAGACTCTTGAGAGTCCCTTGGACTGCAAGGAGATCCAACCAGTCCATCCTAAAGGAGATCAGCCCTGAGATTTCGTTGGAAGGAATGATGCTAAAGCTGAAACTCCAGTACTTTGGCCACTTGATGCAAAGAGTTGACTCATTGGAAAAGACTCTGAAGCTGGGAGGGATTGGGGGCAGGAGGAGAAGGGGACAACAGAGTATGAGATGGGTGGATGGCATCACTGACTTGATGGACATGAGTTTGAATAAACTCCGGGAGTTGGTGATGGACAGGGAGGCCTGGCGTGCTGCAATTCATGGGGTCAAAGAGTCGGACACGACTGAGTGACTGAACTGAACTGAACTGATCATAAACTTTATTTTTTTTTAATTTGAAATGTTATTGTCAAAATCAGGCTTGATTTACATATTTAGTAAAATGGTAGAATCATAACATAAAGCCAAGTATAACTCAAACCTTCCTCTCCTTTTGCAGATTCTAAAGTCAATATTGAAAAAGGCTACTAGTTTGTGGAAAGTGATTTTTTTTTTCAACATTGATCAAATTTTGTTTTATTTTATTTTTTTCTTTTGATGTACAGAGACATTTCACTTTGGAAAGAGAACACATGCTTAAGAAAAAAGGACAAATCTTACTATTAAATAAGCATGTTTCAAAGAGAAAAGTAATATCTCAGTATATCAGGGAAGTATATGATATAAAGGAAAATGGCATTGTTTGCTCTACTAATTCCATCTTTAACCACATTTTTTGAAAAGTCTAATTCTTCAAATTATATTTTAAAAAAATCTACCTGATTTAAGAAAGCAAGCTCTTCAGCTCTTCAACCTACAGTATATATTTTTCGCTCCAATTCTAGGCACTTCATTGAAAAAGTGAAACTTGCTACACATAGCCAAAGCAACCAGGCAAGTTAATGATATTTTTCCCTCTCTACCAGGTTGATTTGGCACTTTGTAGACACTGCTAAGCCAGCTCGAGCTAGTGCTTGAAGTAAAGTGTTTTGGAGTTTTGCTTAGTTATTTTTTCTCATTTTGATAGAACTTTTGTTTTCTGGAAATCTTCAAGAAATTTGTTATCCAACACTACTAAAACAACCTGTTGCTTTTTAAAATTTTAAATATCATAACAAAAAAGAATAAATCAAATGTGAGAACAGCTAAGTTTTTTAGAACATTTCAGTCTTTTGCTGCAACATAACACTCATTGCTATGATAATGACCATGAAAACAGGAAAAGATTTGTAAATGCTGACTAGAGAAGAAATGTATTTGCTGGCTCCACAGATCAACTCTAAGACATAATTTCATGTAAGAGTATTTGCCCTAGTAACAAAGGTAAAAAAAACTAATACTAATATAAAATTGTTACCAAGTAATTAATGGTTAAGTTACTTTGTTAATTTATAACTAGTATCAGACCAAAAATTACTTTAAACCACTTCTAAAGAAATAAATTGTATCCATAAAAGTAATAGGTCCTTTTTTAGTTTTATATAAATTTGACCTCCAATATTAAAATATTTGCCTTGATCTCTAACTGGTTTTACACTGATTTATTTTATGTGATTCTCTTTAAGAACACACATACTTACACACATAGTCACACATCCCAATCATACACACACCCTCATACACATTCTCAAACAGCACACTCACACATGCATGTATTTGTACACACACACTCAGAAATGTGTATAGTGCTTCTGGACCAATGAAAATGAAACCAAAGGAAATACTGAGAAGAACAGATGTAAGCTTGATGATGGTGAGGACGTGCTACCTGATCTTATGTCTAAGAGTGAACAAATTCAGTAAAAAGGAAAAAACTCATTTTTCTGTACTAGTTAGATTCAGAATGTAAGAACTGAAAACATAAACTGAAAATCATATATGTAGTCCTGAAGTAAATTAGAAACAAATTTGTCAATAAAGTTGCACCAGTGTTAAAATACAGTCTAGAAAATACATAGGGATTCAACCACTTGATGAAATGGTGAAAAACATCTTGGAAATGCCTTGTGCATTCCACTGGTTTTTGACAATTGTTAGGTTGGGGAATCTTGACAACAACCTGCAGCCGAGCTTCTTTTCCAATCAGTGCCACAGACAAATTGATCTGGCTCTTCTAATGATTACCAATATTTTCAGCATATCCTTCCAGATTTCCATGTGTTCTTTGGCAGAGACAGAAGCAGTTTGAAGATTTTCCCTTTAAGCCTTTGAAATTTTGGAATTTTTCTGCAACATTTGTCAGTACACTCATGTCTCTGACATCACACCAACTCCTTCCCAATTCTGGATATTTCTCTGAAGTTCTAATCAGAATTATTGAATATATCAGTATTCCTGATATTTCCCTGAGCCAGAAAGAGTGAATACAGATCAGTTCAGTTCAGTTCAGTCGCTCAGTCATGTCTGACTCTTTGTGAACCCATGAATCACAGCACGCCAGGCCACCCTGTCCATCACCAACTCCCAGAATTCACTCAGACTCACGTCCATCGAGTCGGTGATGCCATCCAGCCATCTCATCCTCTGTTGACCCCTTTTCCTCCTGCCCCCAATTCCTCCCAGCATCAGAGTCTTTTCCAATGAGTCAATTCTTCGCATTAGGTGGCCAAAGTACTGGAGTTTCAGCTTTAGCATCATCCCCTCCAAAGAATACCCAGGGCTGATCTCCTTTAGAATGGACTGGTTGGATCTCCTTGCAGTCCAAGGGACTCTCGGGAGTCTTCTCCAACACCACAGTTCAAAAGCATCAATTCTTTGGCGTTCAGCATTCTTCACAGTCCAGCTCTTACATCCATACGTGACCGCAGGAAAAACCATAAGCGTTGACTAGATGGACCTTTGTTGGCAAAGTAATATCTCTGCTTTTCAACATGTTATCTAGGTTGGTCATAACTTTTCTTCCAAGGAATAAGCATCTTATAATTTCATGGCTGCAATCATCATCTGCAGTGATTTTGGAGCCCCCCAAAAGTGAAGTCTGACACTGTTTCCCCATCTATTTCCCATGAAGTGATGGGTCCAGATGCCATGATCTTAGTTTTCTGAAAGTTGAGCTTTAAGCCAACTTTTTCACTCTCCTCTTTTACTTTCATCAAGAGGCTTTTGAGTTCCTCTTCACTTTCTGCCATAAGGGTGGTGTCATCTGCACATCTGAGGTTATTGATATTTCTCCTGGCAATCTTGATTCTAACTTGTGCTTCTTCCAGTCCAGCGTTTCTCATGATGTACTCTGCATAGAAGTTAAATAAGCAGGGTGACAATATACAGCCTTGACGTACTCCTTTTCCTATTTGGAACCAGTCTGTTGTTCCATGTCCAGTTCTAACTGCTGCTTCCTGACCTGCATATAGGTTTCTCATCATTAGGTATTAATTAATTCCATAATGGTGCTAAATTTATTTCAACTTTGGACTAGTATTTTAAGAATAATATGAGCTTATTTAAGTCCTGGGAAATGAATCTCTCTGCCTTATATTATTTCTGTGATTAATTGGGAGTAAAAGTGGGGTTGTGGCATGTTTTGGTTTCCTTACCTATATATCCTCTTTGAAACAGTATCTAGATTTCCACTGTAACTACCTCTCTTTTTCAGAATGCAGTCCACAGTAACCTAGACATACAATGCAAGTCAGCCATGAGATGCTCCAAACTTGGTTTGTATTTGGGAGCCTGAAATATGGATACAGGCAATTTTTTTCTCTTAGTTTCTGTTTCCCACATAATAATTATATATTCATAAGAAAAATCAAACTTTTAAAATATTTAAAAGTTACTCTTTAGAAGAGCAGCAAGTCATTTCTCCAGTCTAATGGGAATGGGGTAGGGAAGGTGGTGAGAAGAGCTGTGTCCACTTTGACTTCTTTCTGCAACATGATGAAGTTACAGAAGTAATCAAGGCACAAATTCAAACTGACCTATGTGAAATGTGCTCTCTTGGTTTGAGTCAGAATCTGCATGTGTAACAGCGTCCACTATAACTTAAATGCGGTGATGCTGGAGAACCATTATAGATTTACCCAAGAATTAGAAGCATGAGTTTTGAGGTCAGTTCAATGTTGAGCATCCTGTTGAGTGGAATTCCTTTCTGCAGAGATACAAGGATTTAAGTTTCAATGTTTCTCCTACCTTGTAATCTATGTATCCAAGGGAGTCTCAGACTATTCAGATGCCAGATAGGGAGAAAGATAATAAAGTATATAGACTTCTTAAAAATCCTTGCCTGGAAGTGACAGTTGTCATTTCTAGCCACAGTTTATTGTCAGAACCTGGACTCTTGGCAATAACTGAAGGCATAGAAGCCTGAGAAATGTGGTCTTTGACTGGGAAACCATTGTTTTTAGCAAGGACTACACACTATGGAAAGTGAAACCCAAATATTTGGAGGAGTGTTCATCTCTAACATAACAGTCACTTAACTATCTGAACCTTAACATTTTAGGTTAAGTTTAGGTTAAAATGGGATAAATAACAAACAGCCTGAATATCTACTGTGATGATAAAATCATGCAATGCCTGAAACTCTTTGTAATTTAATACTCATGTCACTAGACAATTGCACATTATTTCTAATAAATCCTATGTATATCTTTATTAAACAATTGTTGATATGTACATTATAACTAGTTAGCTATTACTGATGCGTTTTCAACGTAATGCAGGCTGCTTTGTGTTGAATATTTTGTCATAGTACAGTACGAAAGTACATCAAATCCTTTGCAACAGCACTTGTTCGTATCATAGTGAATGCAAAACAAGTAAACAAACAATTAAAAAAAAAAAAACCCTACCATAGAGAATTTATCAAAGGGAATTTGAAGAAGAGAATAGATTTATTTTTGACCTTGAGAAACCCATAGACTGTGCATGACACACAAACAATTGTTGTGCTTTCCTAACGATAATTAATAGAATTAAATCTTCTTTTTCATTACCTTGTTGACAATAAAGCAACAACAAATAAGAGCCAAATATATTTCCATTCAATGAAAAATTTCCTTTTAGGGCATGGGCCATGTGGTCTGAACTAAGGGATACAGTTATTCAGAGATGTTATATATTATCCTCCTCTGAGATACATTTTGATAATATCTGGCCATAAAAAGGCACATGAATTGATTACAAGTTCAGATTTGTTTGTTTAGTAGATGATCAGAACCACTGACTCAAACTGGGTCATTTTAGAATGTTACACTATAAGAAGCTGAATGAGTCTTAAACTCCAAACTCTTCACAAAAGACCTGTTAAAACAGGGAAACATGCGTGGAAACAACAATTTTTTTTTTAATTTTTATTTTTACTTTATTTTACTTTACAATACTGTATTGGTTTTGTCATACATTGACATGAATCCGCCACGGGTGTACATGAGTTCCCAATCATGAACCCCCCTCTCACCTCCCACCCCATATCATCTCTCTGGATCATCCCAGTGCACCAGCCCCAAGCATCCTGTATCCTGTATCCGACATAGACTGGCGATTCATTTCTTACATGATAGTACACATGTTTCAATGCCATTCTCCCAGATCATCCCACCCTATCCCTCTCCCTCAGAGTCCAAAATTCCTCTGCCATCTTAGGACCACCTCCTTGGAAGCAACAGTTTTTTTTTTTTTTTTTAATTTAAAATTCAACACAAAACACTCATAGATTGACTGTTGTATGCCTGGTAGTCAAGCCAAAAGTTTGGTGTGATTATTGTTCAGTTGCTGGGTTGTGTCTGACTCTGCGATCCCAAGGACTGCAATAGGCCAGGCTTCCCTGTCCTTAGGCCAGGCTTCCCTATCCGTTAGCCTCTCCTGGAGCTGCTCAAACTCATGTCCATCAAGTCATCCAACTATCTTGTCCTCTGTTGTCCCCTTCTCCTCCTGCCTTCAATCTTTCCCAGCATCAGAGACTCTTCCAATGAGCTGGCTCTTAGCATCAGGTGGCCAAAGTATTGTAGCTTCAGCTTCAGCATCAGTCCTTCCAATGAATATTTAGGACTGATTTCCTTTAGGATGGACTGGTAATTCCTTGCTGTTCAATGGACTCTCAGGAGTCTTCTCCAACACCACAGTTCAAAAGCAATTCTTCAACACTCAGCTTTCTTTACAGTCCAACTCTCATATCTATGCATGACCACTGGAAAAACCATAGCTTTGACTAGCTAGACCTTTGCTGGTAAACTAATGTTTATGCTTTTTAATATGCTGTCTAGGTTGGTCATAACTTTTCTTCCAAGGAGCAAGGATCTTTTAATTTCATGGCTGCAATCACAGTCTGCAGTGATTTTGGAGCCCAAGAAAATGTCTGTCATTGTTTCCATTTTTTCCCCAACTATTTGCCATGAAGTGATGGGACTGGATGTCATGATCTTCATTTTTTGAATGCCAAGTTTTAGACCAGCTATTTCACTCTCCTCTTGCACCTTAATCAAGAGGCTCTTTAGTTCCTTTTTGCTTTCTGCCATAAGGGTGGTGTCATCTGCATATCTAGGTTGTTGATATTTTTCCTGGTAATTTTGATTCCAGCTTTTGCTTCATCCAGTCTGGCATTTTGCATGATGTACTCTGCATATAAGTTAGATAAGCAGTATGACAATATACAGCCTGATGTACTTCTCTCCCAGTTATAAGCCAGTTCATTGTTTCATGCCTGGTTCTCACTGTTGCTTCTTGACCTACATACAGGAGGTAGGTAAGGTGGTTTGGTATTCCCATCTCTTCAAGAATTTTCCACAGTTTATTGTGATCCACACAGTCAAAGGGGTTAGCAAAGTCAATGAAGCAGAAGTAGATGTTTTCTGGAACTCTCTTGCTTTTTCTATGATCCAAGAGATGTTGGCAATTTGATCTCTGGTTCCTTTACCTTTTCTAAATCCAGCTTGAACATCTGGAAGTTCTCGGTTCTCATACTGTTGAAGACTAGCTTGAAGGGTTTTGAGCATTACTTTGCTAGCATGGTGTGGTAAGTAGCCATTTATACAATGACCTTGACATTTATTGAGTGCCTCCTATTTTCTAGATATTGTTCTACATGGTACTTTCATGTTTTCTTCTAGGAATTTATAGTTTTAGGTCTATATTTAGGTCTTTAATCCATTTTGAGTTGTTTGTATATGGAATGAAGTGAGGGTCTGACTTCATTCTTTTGCATGCAGAATATAAACTCTCATTTATTCAAACAACAGTTGTAGGAGGTAAATGTTTGTCTTGTGCCATGTTTCCCAGAGCAGACCTTGAGATGATGTTCAAACATTTCATTAAGGTATTGCTCACTTCATGAGAAGACAGTGAGGGAGTGATGGAAGAAGGATGAAAAGAGATAAGAAACTACACAGGTTGCAACTTGAAGGGAACTTACAGCCTGAGTCTGCACCTTCAGGGGAATTCTGGAGGGCAAATGACAGCTTGCGGGTTGCCACCTTTAAGGCAAAGGCTTTCTTACTCCTAGTGTCAGGATTACCCTCAGGCTTATGTAGACTCCAAGGCACTTCCAGTTATCTGGCTAGGTAGGCAGAATGTTCCAGTGGCTCAAGGGCTGCCTTCTGAAGAGAATTTCTGATGCAGACTATTTCAAGCCAAGATATAAGAGCTGGAGGATGGCTACCCTACCCATGAAAGAAACCCAAGGGAATCTGTGCAGAACACCAACAATGTTCATTTCAACATCAGTACCTTCACTTAGTAAAGAGGGATAGGAAAGCTAGAAAGGTGGAATAACGCTCTAATTGACATGGCTAATAACTGCTACAGCTCAAAATAAACCCGTCTGTGGCTCTATAGCTTGTGTTTTGGAAAGTTATGGGACACGTGGAAAGAATGTGGTAGGTGGAATGTGACATTTTAGCAGGTTAAAGTGAGGTGGGCACATACTGGTTACTACAGTACCACTTAGAGTCCTTCTGTGACCACCCCCCCCCCAATATTCCCCTCAAAAAAAAAAAAAAGACTGGTATGAAGTGATGAAGACTTGAATTAGAGGAGATATTACAGGTTATTTTTTAAATGTTCATGATCTTTCAACAAGTTAATCCCCCACTTCACAGCATATTTAAAAAATAATTCAAAATGATTAAAGAACTAAGGTAAGCACTAAAACTGTAAAACTCTTAGATATGCAGATGACGCCACTCTTATGGTAGAAAGCACAGAGGAACTAAAGAGTCTTGATGAACATAAGAGAGGAGATGAAAAAACTCTTAGAAGAAAATATAAGAGTAAATCTTTGAATTTGGCAACAGTTTCTTGGATATGACATCAAAAACACAAGGAATAGAACTAAAAATAGATAAATTGGACTTCATCAAATTTAAATTCATTTATGTTTCAAAGGACAGTCTCAAGAAAGTGAAAACAGGGACTTCCCTGGTGGTCCAGTGATTAGGACTCCACACTTCCAATGCACTGGTGCAGGTTCGATCCTTGGTCCAGGAACTAAGATCTCTCATCTCTCATGCCTCATAACATGGCCAAAAAAAAAAAAAGAGAGAGAAAGTGAAAACACAACTCAAAGAATGGGGAAAGTATTTGAAAATTACATATCTGATAAAGGACTTGTTAGAATACACAAAAAACACAAGTCAATAATGAAAAGACATACACAAATTATTAATAGCAATTATGAAATGGGAAAAGGATCTGGAAGAACATTTTTCTAAAGAAGGTATTAAAATGCCCACTAAGCACATGGAAAGATGCTCAGCATCACTGGTCACAAATCCAAAGCACTATGAGATAACATGCACTTGCTAGGATAGCTTTAATAAAATAAAAATGCTTATTAGTGAGGATGTGGAAATCAGAAACTCATATTCTGCTGGTGGGAATGTAAAATAGCAAAACTCCTATGGCAAATTATTTGGCAGTCCCTCAAAAGCTAAACAGAGAGTCACTGTTTGACCCAGCAATTCTACTTCTAGATATATACCCAAGAGAAATGAAAACATATGCCCACATGAAAACTTGTACATGAATGTCCAAAGCAGCATTATTCATAATGACCAAAATGTAGAAACAGTCACCATGGATAAACAAAATATGGTATACCCATATAATGGAATAACTCTCAGGCATAAAAATAAACAAAATACTGATACATACTACAGCATGAATGCAATGGTTTTAATGAATATTTGTATCCCCTTAAAACTGATATGTTGAAATTCTAAGTTCCAAAAGTGATGATATGAGTAGGTGGTGATTAGATCATGAGGGTGAAGCCTCATGAATGGGATTAGCGCTCTTATAAAAGAGATCCCTCAAAGCTCCCTGGCCCCTTCCAGCAGGTAAGGATAAGTGAGAAGTCTTCAACCCTCAAGAAGGTCCTCACTCATACTTGCTGGTACCTTGATCTCAGATTTCCAGCTTCCTGAACTATAAGAAATAAATGTCTGCTGTTTATAAGCTACCTAATGTGTGGTATTTATAGCAACTCAAACATTCTAAGACAATCAATGAGCCTTGAAAACAGTATGCTAAGTGCAAGAAGCCAGACATAAAATATCACTTATTATATGATTCCATTTATGAAATATCCAGAATAGGTGAGCCTATAGAAACAGAAAGATTAGTGTTTGACTCAGACTGGCAGGAAAAGGAGAACTGATGACAGCTATAGGATATGGGGTTTCTAAATCTGATCATGGTGATGGTTGTACAGTGCTGTGGATATACTAAAACCTCCACACTGTCCATGAGTGAATTGTCTGGTATGTGAGTTATATCAATGAAAATGTGAGAGGAAAAGAGACCATAGTAATAAGAAGCCTACCAATAGTAATAATAGTACTAATAAATTGTAAGTCTTCTCACTTATAAATATCTAGACTGATAGCCTGGAACTGAAGAAGTAAAGCATTCATCTAAGGTCTTGCTGGCAGGTGTTTCGTGCTCCTTCAAGGCTACCTCACAGTTATGGGTGAGGCTCCTGTTACAGAGCTGGCTTGGGTTTGGGAAATGCTCACTGAGAGTAGTTACTCAACAGCCAGGAGGTTGGGGCGATCTCAGGGTAGCACCTGCCTTACCCATGGTGATTGTGTGCAACGTGCACTTTGTGGGGCCAAGTGAATCCTAGAAGCTGAGTGTTTGAAAGAGCTCTGTCCCCTTGTCACCTGCTGGCCCACTTTGCTCTTTGGATGCACGGACTGGAGGCAGGGAGACCTTGTTTGAGCCACTCCTTGAGCAGGGAGACCCAGTATGTGTAGTTCCAGTAGCGGACTATAGATTGAAGGCGACTGCTTGCGAAATCAGCAGGGCGGGCAGCTGAAGAGCATGAGAATATTGTGCATTTGTAAATATTTGAGCACATCTGCTTAGCTTCTTCCCAGAAAACCACTGGGAAAACCCGCCTTGCCTTGTGCCATGCAATGCTGTTGCCCTGCTCTAATTGTCAAATCTGTCGAGTGTTTTTCTCATGCACACAAAAATTAAACATCGCTCTCCTCATTCATGATTAATTCAGCTGCAGCGCTGCACTGTGTCACACTGCATCTTTTAAAGTAATTGTTAAATTCTACCTCATAATCGGAGCAGTTTTAATTAACTTTTTGTCAGTTAATCTTTTTTTCCTCATGCATTTTCCATGTCTAGGGTGAATACTGCCGGTCTCTGCCCAGGGGTTTGCAACCCCTCGGTATGAATAGCTTAAACCCTATTAGTGCCGATGGGCGTGCCACGTGCGGGTGGAGAGAGGAGGCCTCTCAGGCTCCATTCTGCTCTGCTTTCCTGAGCCTGGCTGGTTTGGTCGTTTGCATTAAACAGCTCCTCCATAGTGAGCTCGTTTACGTGCTGCAAAGTTCAGGCTTGCTTTTCTCTTGCTCCTAGAATATGTTCTCTGTGTCCAGGAGAGAGAAAGCACACAGAAATGAAAAAGGTAGATGTGCAGGATAAGAGGGAAGAGACCCAAACTGGAATGTAGAGGAAACCCAGGGCAAGGAATGGGTCCTGTTAAGTATTCTGGAGTGATTCTCCCTTTCAGAGTAAGCCCTTCCTTCCCTTCTTCCTTCCTTCCACCAAAGCTGAAGAGTAAGGATACTGCCTCTAGTGTCTCTGACCTTGTCATTCTTACCAGAGTCACATTTCACATATTTAAACTTTTTTTTGTATAGTTCAAATGCCAGTTATACCTACCCTTCAACTTATGGCTCTGCCTGCCCATTACTTTTATCTCTCAAATGATATTACCCATGTGTACATAACATAGCAAATCCAATTCCATATTAAACAGCACACATTCAGGCAGTTTTCTCTCTCGCAAGGGGCCTGTGTTTAAAGGCAATTGTGTTTTAGCTTTTCTGAAACTTTAAACAAATGTGCACATCTGTGTAATAGTGCCACTACTCCTGCTACTTCTAGCAAAGGAGTCACTTTTGTATATTTACAGGGTATATTTTTCAGGATATGGCATCAGTTTCTCAGTTTTAAAATGCATACGGTTGAGGAAATAGGAACTGATAATTCCTGTGTTAGGATCTGATGCTAAAATGCTGAGAGAGTCAATAAATACACCAGATGTGCAAAATGCTAGTTAGGGTATTTAAACAGAATGTGGTCAAACCCTCAAAGAGGGACTATACTCACTCTATGGACATTTGTGCTGAGGTGTCACCATACTGAATTTGTTAATTAACCTGTTTGGTCCAGAGTTGACCTGAAAGACTGAGTATAGTTCAGATAAAAGTTGTGCCAAAGAGTTTCCTACTAAGAAATACATTAGAAAATAGCTTTAGGACAAAGTGTAATTTGTATGAAGTGCTTTGATCTTAGAAAGATTAAGAAAGAATGTGGGATTCAGGGTCTATGCTCAAATCCTAAGTATGTAATTTGCAGGGTATGGACAAACAAGTAGCTTATTCCCTCTCAGTCATATATAAAATGGGGATTACAATATTCTCAACATTACGCTGTTTTCTGATGACTAAAAATCTTTTTTATAGAAATGTGGTTGATTAATAATACTTTGTTAGTTTCTACAGTATAGCAAGGTGATATGGTTATATATACGTGTGCATTCTTTTTTATATTCTTGTCCACTATGGTTTATCCCAGGATATTGAATATAGTTCCCTTTGGGATACAGTAGGACCTTGTTGGTTATCCATTCTATATATAATAGTTTGAATCTACCAATCTCAAACTCTCCATCTTTCCCTGACTCACCCCCTTCCTCCTCGGCAACCATACAGACACAAACTCTCTGTGTCTATAAGCCTGTTTCTGTTTCATAGATAGGTTCATTTTTGTCATATTTTAGATTACATGTATAAGTAATGTCATATGGTATTTGTCTTTCTCTCTCTGCCTTACTTCACTAGTATGATAAAATGAATTTTTTAATGTATTTAATATAGTGTGAATTCTCAATAAAATAGCAGTGATGATGATGATGGTAAAGGTTTGTGCTTTTCTCTGTGCCTGATGTAAAATCCTTTACATACTCTTCACATAAATTCTGTGACAAGTACTTGGTGGATCTAGGTGAATCAATCTGGTGATCTGCCCTCCGTCTTTCTTACAGAGGGAAGCTCCTTCCTGTAAGTTCTTGTAGGACTAGTTTCATATCTTGTTTAGCTTGTATCTCCCATGGCCCTAACACAATGTCTTTTTTGTGTTAGGTATGTGTTTAATAGACAGTTGCTGAGTTGTAACTGAATCCTCATTTTTATACTTTTACTCATTCAACAATATTCAGTAAATCATATTGTTGAAAGCCAAATAAAACATGGCTCCTGTTCTGAGTAAAGCATGGTTCCATGCCAGTATCCTTGCCTGGAGCATTCCATGGACAGAAGAGCCTGGTGGGCTATAGTCCATGGGATCACAAAGATTCGGACATGACTGAGTAACACAAACACATACACACACACACACCTGTTTCAGAATTGAGGGAGTTATTACCTACATAGACAAATAATTATAGAACTGTGTGGAGTGCAGTCATTCTGCCTCCTGGAGCTGGGGAAATCTTTACTGAGAAGCAAGAGCACCTGAGCCTTGAATAAGCAGGAGTTTTACACAAATTGAGTCTAAGGTAAGATCATTCAAGATAATCAAAGTAGAACAATACACATAGAGTAGAATCATGAAACAGCCAAAGCACATGCAGGAAACGGTGAGAGGTGCCATGTGGTTGGATTTGGGTACACAGAGGTTTCATCCTATTAGCCTGTTTCTATAATTCATATGCTCAAGTGAAGTGAAAGTCGCTCAGTCGTGTATGAATACTGGAGTGGGTAGCCTATCCCTTCTTCAGCAGATCTTCCCAATCCAGGAATTGAACTGGGGTCTCCTGCATTGCAGGCGGATTCTTTACCAACTGGACATATACTAAAAATCTATGAAATTCTTTGACTTGGATGAGTGATTGTTGCATTGCAAACAGTGGTGGTTGTGGAAGATGGGGAGAGGGGGAAAAATGCAAACCAAGTGCCAATGTTCTTGGTGAATGCTTCAGAGGTAAGCACTAGGTAGTGAGGGCAGATGAATGTAAAGAGTGACGGCTGATGTAGACAGGCTATGGGACAGTCTGGAGATAACTTTGCCATTTGCTATCCATAAAAAATCAATTTTTATTTCCTTTAGTTAATCCTTTAGTTGTGTGTGTATGTGGGCGGAAATGAACCTTAATTCTACTCCTAATGTGGTTGAGAAATCCAGCTCACTGTTTGTGCTTTCCCAGAACTCTCTTATTTGCTCTTTGTGTTCAAGTACAAAGTAGAGTGGCTCTAATCCAATTTTGATTTGGAAGCCAAGTATGATGGGAGTGTAGATGTCACAGCAATGTGCCCAAATTTACTTTATTTTTGAAATGTCGTGAATATGCTGCTTAGAATTATTCATCGCTGGTATTCATTTTCCTACATAGGAGTATTTTATGATTCTATTTCTTAATTTGTGAGTTCTAATGTAAAATGTGCTGATGTATCAACTTTATTAATATATGATCCCGGGAGCCATATACTTTAATATGCAATAATTTCTAAACATATTTAAAAAACATTTGCAGAAGACTACATAAAACTATTATAACTGTTAAATCAATACTCAACAATATTTTAATTTCTAGAAATTCCCCATGAGGAGACCATTCATTTCTTGTTAATAGAGACAGGGAATATATGTCAAAGACTTATTTTTCATATTTAATTTCAAATAAATTTAGCTATACCATAAAATAACAAATAATTTTGGAGTTAATTTATAACTAAAATGAGTTGACCGGTAAAAATTTTAGATTGCTAAATTTATAGTTTTTATCAGAATGAACATTCTTCATTTTTGTGTGTAATATAAACTAAAGGCAAACACATATAAAGCAGAATTTAGTATTTTTTATTGTATACAAGAATTTATATTGAATCCATTAAAAATTTTTTTTAATGTTAAATCTTCATGACCTGCCTTGACTTCAATTTTTCCTTTTAGCTTATTAAACAAGTCACTTTAATTATAATTGAAAAGAATAAATAAAATTTTGCTAGGTTTGTGGAGGATTCTGGATTATGGCCATATTTGATCTGACCCCAAACTCAATAAAATTATTAATTACTAAGAAGGGATCCCCAAGGACTTCCTTTTAGAATTGAAAGCCCATGAAGTTCAGAAGTACTTTGTAATTGGATATTTCCAAACTAATATTAAATAGCAAATCTTTAATTAGTGTGCATAAAATTAAAATTTACTTACAGAGTATTAAACTGGAATTTAAAGTTCTCATAACCTAAACCAATATGAAGCTGAGAAATTCAATTTCACAGTCTCTTTTTTGTTCCAACATATAATGTGCTTTATTTTTTATTGTTATTCCATTTAGCAGTTCTTTTTAAAGCAAAGTTTGTGGAACAATCCTAAAATTATGAAGAAAGATAATTAAGCAAAACTATTAAAAGAGCTACCAGGTTAAAAATAGGCAACAAAAGGAATATAGTTTATTATATATTAAATATATATTGTATGTAACCACTTTTACATTAAAATGATTTAGAGCTGAAAGACCTCAGTTTAGAATCTGGGGCCCCATACATTCAAATGGGCTAAGTTTGGGGCAATAATATCACTTTTGCTATATCCTAAACTTCAGAATTCAACTTCTATTTACCCTATTAGACACATATAGTGATTGAAAAGATGCCGGACTTCCAAAAAAAAAACACCTCTTTTCGTATTGATTAAAAGTGTATGAGCCATTGCTATCTAAAAGTGTCAGCCAAAATCAAAACAGACAGCCAACAAAATAGAGCGCCTATTGTAAGAGTAGAAATGGATTTCAGAATCAACAGTAAATAAACTATGGTGCTGCCTTCATCTGTACTCCACTGGAGATACAGTTTGCAGAATTTTTACTGGCACTCTGCCATACTTATTTTCATTTATCTGCCTCAAAGCACCATTTCAAAAAGTGCAAAAGCATGTTGTTGATAAAGTAGATTGTTTATAGCTGAATTGAAAATTTCAGAACAACACGTTTTGTAATAAAGTTGGGGGAGGGAGGCCCAGGAAGACTGCAGCTGCAGCTTTTTGAAACCTATGTCAACATCACTGCTAGAAATGGGAAGATGTGTTATTTTGCCCTACAAAATTTAATAAGCAAATCTTTATAAACTGTATTAAGTGACAAGTATTACCAAAAGCCATAAAGTCTACTGAGTCTTTATTTACTGAAACGCTTTCCCAGCACATTGTTCCCATATTGCAGGCTCCTTTATAGTGTTGTGTTTGTAATGTGCTTAGCGACTCAGGGGTGATTTCAATGATAGTAAATCCTGGGCCAATGAGTCCCCATGTGTACCATAGTAATTTTAATACTTCTGCTGTTAAGTCCTGTTGGGTATAAATTTAAGTACCAACTTTAGTTGCTGTTGCTTCACTGTTTTTTTTTTTTTTTCCTTGTGGCTGCTCTTGCAGAAGCATAGCCAATAGCTATGGAAAGAAGAGAAATGCTTAAACGAATGACGATTAGAAGAAGAGAGACAGGACATCTTTCTCTATATAGTTAAATATCATAGCTGATGTAATTTATGTACTCCATTCAATAAGTGATTGGTATGAACATTTCAGAAAAAAAGTGTTTTCTGAAAACAATAACCTTCCTAAATTGGGTTCCCCAGATCGCTAGGATTCCTTGAAATGTCACTTAGAATTCTTGGGGGGGAAATATGTTCTGTGGTCCAGTGTATTCAGTAAAAAATGTGAGATTAAGCAAAGTTAGATTTCTTAGATGTTTTGGTCTTTTCTGTGCAACATGCCATGTCAGTCTACAAGAAGATATTCCATCTCCCTACATATTTTGCCATAAAAAAATGCACAAACCTATTGCACACCTGTGGAACACCAGGTGTTCTGTTATAATCAGCAGGAAATGCTGGATTAGCCTTCTAATACATTTAATACACTGGGATTTAAGCAAACCTTTTGTGTCTAAATTCTGAGCGTTTAGGAAGATCAGTGACTAGCATAAGATATTTTGTAAAACTTTGTTGAGTAAATTGATGAGTTCTTGAATGAAGGCTATTTTGATCATTAATGAGGGCATAACAAGCTAACTGGTGGTATCATTCTGTTGATGAATCCAATGACTTGTACCAGTTTTAAGGGCTATGTTGATTTATCTTGCCTCAAGGGGTTCTCAGGTGGTACTAGTGGTGAAGAACTCTCCTCCTAATGTAGAACTGAAAGACGTGGATTTGATCCTTGGATGGGAAAATTCCCTGGAAGAAGGCATGAACCCACTCCAGTATTCATGCCTGGAGAATTCCATAGACAAAAGAGCCTGGTGGGCTACAGTCCATAGACTCGGAAAGAGTTGGACACGACTGAAGCGACTTAGCACGCACATATGCATCTCCCCTGTTGTCTTTTAGAAATCTGATTCTTTCACATTTATGCATGATCTACGCCCCCTCCACCCTGAACTATAGGACCTTTTAGAATTTCTTTTGAGTTTTTTTTTAATTACTCTTAGGTTTTAACTCTTATCTTTCTCTTTGATGTTCTTCAATTTTGCTACAACTTATCTTTACTAACCTAAGATCCCTTTTCTTATGGAGTTTTTATTTTATCTTTTATGAGATGTTTCAATGATCACTTATTCAAATATATTTATCCTTTTTGATTATTATTTTGTTCTCAGTGTTCTATTATCTGTTTGTTGACTTTTTTTACTTCAATTTTCTATATCATTTAAGTTTACTTAAAAATTTTTGTTCCCTTTATTTTTATCAAGTGCCTTCAATTTCAACTTGATTTTTCAGGACAATAATTTATACTTAGACTATACTCATCCTGATTAGACTTGCCAGATAAAATATAGAACACCCAGTTAAATTTGAATTTCAGATAAACTCTGACTACTTTTTTTAGTATAAATTGGCCAAAATGGTGTAAGTTGTAAAGTGGGACATACTTAATTAAAATTTTTTTCATTTATCTGAAATTCAAATTTAACTGGAAATCCTCTATTTTTATTTGCTAAATCTGTTTCCTCTGTTTCTACAACCTAAACACCAGTTTCTTCTTTTTTGCTTCCATGATCCGTAAAATTATCTCTAGAACTCCCATTTCTTAGTGTCAATATATTATTTGTCAATGAATGAATGGCTATAAATCATTAATATGAATTTTTCATTTGTCAATGAATGAATGGCTATAAATCATTAATATGAATCTCTATAAAACGAGATTCCTGATGTGTTGAAAATAGAATAGCCAAACTCTGGAATCAATTAAGTATGCTATTCAGAAAAACAATGGTCTGATTTTCAGGGGTTTTAGGAATACTTGTCTGAATCATATAGAAAAATACCACCTGCTGGGAGAAATGGATCTCCAAATGTATAATGTCTCAAAAACAATAGAATTTTATTGCTTCGTAACATAACAATCCTGAGTGGATAAAAAGTCAAGCATTTTAGGCAACTAAATACTTGGGTTTTTGTTCCACACCTATAGTTTACAGCCACCATGATTACCTCCATCCCAGTCAGCCAGAAAAGGGAGTAAAGCCTGGAAGAACATGCATGAAATTTTCTAGAAAATAAAGCCTGAAAGTGATACATATCATGTCTGTTCATACTTGGTTAGTTGGCATTCAATCGCATAGCCATGTCTAACTACAAGAGTGTCTATAAATGGTAACCCAGCTCTCCCCAGGAAGAAGAGGAGTAGATGGATTTCAGTGAGTAGCTAGAATTTGTGATCATACACACAGTGCTTCAAGTGAGGCATGGCTTTGCTAAAGAAGTACAGAACAAACTTCCTGGATAATGCTTGAGAATATTTGATTTTTCTGGAATTCATAACAATTGGATTTTTGCTTCATCTGTAAGTATTGTGAATATGATTGAATAGCACAGGTGCCTCCAGGAGGAAAGTAAAATAAAACAAAAATTTTAACATTTCATTGCCATTTCCCAAGATTCAAGGAATAAACAGATCATATTTTCTACTTTGATACTTAACAGATTAATTATTAAGATGAATCTCCATTATGGTTTGAGAAAAACAAGGTGGTTTTATGTGGAATATGGATAAACCATTAAACAAAGCAGACTAAGGAAGTCTGCCAAGGTATGTGAACACCTCTTTAGCAGATGAATCGGAAATTTCTGTTTGCCGAGCTGTCAACATACCCCCTCTCCTAAATACTAATTGCTTAACAAACAAGATATTAAGATCTTTAAAATAAGTGTTTCTTTGTCATATATGTGTATTTATAAACATAGAACGGAAATCTCTACATGCAAAATATTTAGAGTTAGATGCTGTTGTAGGTAATTAGTGAAAAAGACTGTATGTTTTCTCATCCACCTGCTGGTAGAAGCAGATGGTAGCTTATTTCTGCCCATGTGACCTACAGATTCTTCAGGTTTACCAAAATACTATGACTATGGTAATAGCATTGTTCTCTTCCCAGGTATGATTAGGATTCTGGTGTATATAAACAGTCTGATTTCCTGCCTTGCCTCACCAACCTTTTTAGAGGAAGTGAAAATAGATAGGGTATGGGTCTTACCACCTGAAAAGCAGCTTTTAATGATACTTTCAAAAGCATAACTTTCCCCAACAATAACATTTATAATTTTTGATGGAAAGAAGGCTATTATTTGCAGTCTTACAATTAAAGAGAATATTTTGGAGTTTATATCTTGTTTGATTTTAGCAAAAAAAAAAAAAAAACAGTCCCCAGGTAGAAGGGGATTGTCACCCTAGCCATTATGACCTGTATCCAGGTTTTTTGCATTACTGATTATTTAGCTCTTTATTCTTTTATAAGAAACCAGTGTATACTTTATAATTTTATTAGCATATTAGAGAAAACAAGATCTAATTATTCAGTATATTGATTTGAATAATTATATGAAACTATAAAATTATTTAAATTTAATTATTTATTTTTATTATCCTTGCCCAGTTCTGAAAATGTGAGTTTAAAAAGGTGAAATGAAAAATGAAAAGGACATTTTATGCAGCATCTGCTTAATCTTAGAACTAAAATGTGTTAATGAAACTAATAGGATAAAAAGAATTCATGAAAAGATGCTAGACTGTAGTTGTAAAATAAATATCTGATAGACCCTTTTCTTTGGCCAAACCATTGGACTAGAAGAGGATACAACCATCTCAAGCCTGCTAGAGCCCTGTGGGCTCAGATAGTAAAGAATCTGCTTGCAATGCAAGAGACCCTGGTTTGATCCCTGGGTCAGGAAGATCCCCTGGAGAAGGGAATGACTACTCATTCCAGTATCTTGCCTGGAGAATTCCATGGGCAGAGGAGCCTGATGAGCTACAGTCCATGGGGTCAAAAAGAGGTGGACACAACTGAGAGACTGTCACTTTCATTTATGTTTCCTGCATTGACAAGCAGGTTCTTTACCAGGTGCCACATGGGAAGCCCTTCACTTTCACAGTTCAGATAATTGCCAAGTCATTATAGGGAGAGCTTGTCTCTTCTTAGAGGACTATCCCAGAATATTTTTCTTTTTGACCTCAGCCTCACTTAATGTTAACTTGTTTTAAACTTTGCCACGACTCTTGAGTTCATTTAAAAGAGTTCATTTATATGTGGCAAGCAGAACTTGAAATGTTTTTTCCTAAGCTCTTCCTGATGTCTAGAAATGTGGTTAGTCCAAAATTATACTTTTTATACAATTTTTAAAACTTCAGTTTTTTATAATGCATTTATAAACCAGGCTTTCGGTTTCCATTCTTCCACTAATTAAGAAGTATATAAGCAGCCAAAAATTGAATAAATCAAGAAATTCTGGTTACGTGTATCGAAGGCTCATGATTCACTCTTACAGGACCAGTGCTCTCCTCTGCCTGAAACCCTAGACATATCCATGGGCCTCCTCTTGAAATGGACATATCAAATATCTTTTTTAAAATGGCTATTTTATAAGCTTGAAAACAGTAGTGCAATATATTTTGGGGAAAAAAATAATGTGGAAAAAAACCAAAGTATTGTTTTTATAATTAAATGTAAGTTTAATTAATTGTATACTAAATGCTTTGAGATTTCAAAAGCCTCACACTCAAAGGTGGCTTCTGGGACCAGACACAGGAGCAATAAATGGGAGCTTGCTAGAAACTCAGAATTGGAGCTCCACTCCAGATTATTTAATTGAATTTTCATTTTAGTAAGATTCTTGAGATATTAATATGCACCTTAAACTTTAAGAGAGACTTCCTTGTAGCTCAAACAGTAAAAAATTTGCTCATGAGGCAGGAGACCAGAGTTTGATCCCTGGGTTGGGAAGTTCCTCTGGAGAAGGGAATGGCAATCCACTCCAGTATTCTTGCCTGGAGAATTCCATGGATAGAGAAGCCTGGCGGGCTATAGTCTGTGGGGTCGCAAAGAGTCAGACACAACTGAGACACTAATACACAGTAAACTTTAAGAAGAACTAAAAAGCAATCCTAAGAAGTGTGTAGTATATGATGATCTCAGTTCTACAGATAAGGAATCTAGGCTTAGAGAGACAAAATTGTACAACTTGAGAACTTAAGCTCAGGTCTGTTTGAAGCTCACGTTCACACATTTCTACCACACTTTCTTGCTTTCAGTGCACTGTAGCCAGTTTTTAAAGACAAGTGCAAAATCGTTGTCTATTTTTTTTTTTTTTTACTATTTTTACTAGCTTTTGACTTATTCTGGCAATGTTCTTCAAAAGGACATGCACTTACACAAATTCTGATGACAGTGGAGCCATGCATTGCTTGAGACCAAGTTTGGTGGGAAGATCAATAGCATGAATTTTTGTGGCTTTGCACAGTTCTATTTTTGAGTGCTTGGAGGATCTTATTTATTAGAGTGTGTTTGCAGAAACTGTCAGTAAACATCTTTTCTTTGTTAATATTTAACCCACCAACTCTTTCAAGCTTCCATCTTTTCCAGTCTCACGGTCCCACATGCTTTTTAATCCACTAATAGCACCAAACTGTCTCCATGGTGCAATAAAAGTCTTCTATTTTATGACTTCCTTGAATTACTACCCTAACTTATAATTTGCCAGATTTGTTTTTGCCTTTAAATCCCTTACTTCATTGTAGCCACATGAAAAATGTTACACCCTATGCATTTTCCTCCCCAAACTCTAATGCTTATTTTTAATATACTAATAGTTCTTTCTCAGAATAATTTAGTCTCCTGACACTCAGACTGTTTTACTCACCATTCAAAAGGACTTTTAGAAAGTTTCTCTATAAAATATTAAGAAATATCTTAAGTAGTTCTAATGATTGTTGAAATATAGTAAACTTTAATTACATAATGTAATTGAAAAAAGTCTCCCAAAGAGTTTAGGAAAACTACCAAAAAAAAAAAAAGATTGGCTATTTAGATGCTTTCTAAATTTGCTTTTTAATGCTACAGCATTTTCAGAGAAATCATGGACGGAGTTTCCAGAAGTCAAGAGTGCTTCTATGTGAGTGGCAGTCATAAATACCTTGACCTTATCTGAAAGAAGTGAAAGAGTGTGGTTTGAGTTGAAGATAATTTTATTTTCATTGTATTTACTTAAGAGCCAGAAGGTGAAGAAAGGTTTAGTTTACAGCTTCCTGTCCTAAAGAAGGGGAGATAAACTATCAAATATGAAAAGTATCTAATCATCAGTCCTCTTTCTTTTATCGTAGCTCCAAGTGTTGACACTAGCTGTATGTGCAAGTAAATGTTTGGATGAAAAGGCTACGTAGAAGGAAAGAACAGTACAGAGGTGACAATGATGGGTGTATTCCCCATGCCCACACTCACCCTAGAGACTGTCATTTCTGTGATAATTGATGTACTTCCCAGTGGGTCAATGTCTAGGAGGACATGGTTTCTATATTAGAATCTGCCTAATACTTGTTCATGAGAGCTGGACAATAAAAAAGGCTGAGCGCTGAAGAATTGATGCTTTTGAATTGTGGTGTTGGAGAAGACTCTTGAGAGTCCCTTGGACTGCAAGGAGATCCAACCAGTCCATCCTTAAGGAAATCAGTCCTGAATATTTATTGGAGGGACTAATACTGAAGCTGAAGCTCCAACACTTCGGCCACCTGATGCACTGACTCATTGAAAAAGATCCTGATGCTGAGAAAGACTGAAGGCAAAAAGAGAAGGAGTAGGCAAGGATGAGGTGGTTAGATAGCATCACTAACTTAATAGACATGAATTTGAGCAAACTCCGGGAGACAGTGAAGGATGGGGAAGCCTGGTGTGCTGCAGTCCGTAGGGTTGCAAAGAGTTGGACATAACTTAGTGACTGAACAACAGCAATAACAAATCTCTCGGCTTAGAACTTTTGCCCAGGATGCCAGAGGACTTTGGCAAGTTGTACACAGCTGAACCAAACACAAATGCTCTCTGGAATTCTAACTCAGAAGTTTCAAGCCATGTAAGGCAGTGAATAGAATAGGGCAGTGTCAATTACTCTTCACCACATGTAAAGCAGCTGAGTTAGGCTATTGAACCAACAATATACAGATTGAATAACTGGGGAAAATGTGTTTGTGATTTCATAGCTGGATATACTAATCAGGAAATGTAGAAGAAAGTTGTAATCTTTTCTAAATCATTTTAGTTCTAAAATAGTCAAGAGGGACATGAAACATTTATTTGGAAAATTGATTCTGCTTAACTGGCCACTGATAAAATTTCAATCAAAACTTCTTTTATTTTATAGATGATTTTACTAAATTACATATTGATCATGCAGCTTATGTAGCTCTGGATATGTAGTAAATGCTCAGGAAACATTATTTTATTACAAATAATAGCAATAACCATATAAGTATCATCATAGGATTTGTCAACATAAAACTTATCCTAATTAATATGGAAAATATTGCTGTCATCTTTTAAGTAATTTTGCATCTGTTATGCCTAATAAGACAAAACTCTTGGAAAATGCAATGCATTCGTAATGGAAAAGGTTGTAATGCATGAAGGTATTATTTTCATACTGTAACAATGGAGATTTCTCTAACTTACTTATTTGAATTTAGCATTGTAATATTTATTCTTTCCATATACAAGTGTAAAATGAAACCTAGACTTTTGTTTTCAAGGTATGTTATTAGATTACATCAGAAGTACTCCCACCTGGCGTGCTGCAGTTCATGGAGTGGCAAAGAGTTGAACACGACTGAGCAACTGAACTGAACTGAACTGAACTGAAGATTATAGAAAATCCCTTTTAAAAAGTTATGAGGCATCAAGACTTAAGGGACAATGGACATAGAGATTACCATACTAAGTGAGGTAAGTCAGATAAAGACAAACATCACATGATATTGCTCATATATGGAATCTAAAATATAATGCAAGTGAACTTATTTGCAAAAGAGAAGTAGACTCAAAACACATAGAGAACAAATTTATGGCTACCAAAGAGGAAAGTAGGAGTCAGGGATAAATTAAAAGTTTGGGATTAACAGATATACATTACTCTAAATAAAATTGTTGCCTATTTAACTGGGATATATGGCACAGGAAACTATATTCAGTATCTTGTAATAATTTATAATGGAAAAGAAACTGAAAAAGAAAGCCTATATATGTATACATATATGTATATATATGTGTATATATATATATATATATATATAAATCCCAGATTGAATTAAAGTGATCTGTCAGAAGTAAGTCAATTCCCCTGAAGACAGATCATGTATCCCAGACTCTTAAATAATCTCTATGATTTTGATACAAAATATCCTGTAATCAAAAAACAAAGCATACCAAGAGATAAGATTAAATGACAAGAAATTAAAAGAAATACAGAAAATAAAAACAATCTTGTAGAAATCCAGATAGTGAAGATACTGAACACATATGTCGGGAGCCAGCGTGAGGAATCCCACCCATGACAAGGTCATGCGGAAGGAAGCCTGACAAAAAGCAAGGACATGTTCGGCTTCAGGGATTCTCCCTGGAAATTCCTGAGCATCCACCCCCAAGACCAGAATCTGCCTACTTTACTATGTCATGCTTTCCACCTACTTTTCTGTCATTAACAGGGGACTGTCCCCCCACCACCTTTTTCTGGAAAAAATTAGAGCTTTTAGATAATAAATCTCCTGGGCATAATACGAGTGTTTCAATCCAAAAACCCCTCTGATGGCTTTCTAGCCTGCCTGCAGGACTCGTACAGCTGTGCATGTGATTGTTTGAGGCCTCCCGACTGCGGGAGGCACAGGAAGCTTAAAACATCCTAGGAATGTAGGGGCTTCCGAGGAGTCAAAATCTTTAGAATAGGACTGATTAAAAGTTTCATTTGTTGAGCCAATACTTGCTGCCAAATTTTCATATCTTTTATTTTTAGGTATAGTTGGTATATAGAAAAACAGGTAGTAGACCTGGTCTTAGCAACATTAGATCTTTAAGTACTTTCTTTGTTATAACCCACTGCACCTTTGTTCTATAGGAATGTAACTTTTTTGTACTTTGAGGGTGATGCAGAGTAAAGAAAAAACACTTCTAGGGAAAAGGAGTTTTCTGGACAATTATCCAGGAAGAGAGCCATAAAAATGTTAACAAGCCTCTTGGCCAGAAGATAATGTAAACCACCTGAGACCTTTTGTATATGGGAGGATATGCAAAAAAGAAAGCCTTATCTCAATGAGGGTCAGGACTGCTGCCCCTGCATAACTCTATTTCTTTATGTACAACTTGGGGTATATAAGCTGATTTTGAAAAATAGTTTTTGGAGTCTTGCACCGATGCTGGGCTTCCCCTGTCATTCTTTTCTTTTCCCGGCTGAATTCCCATCTGGAGCAGGGAGGCTCATCATGTCTACTTATTTGTCCTGGCTTCTAAGATCCATAAGAGAGAGAGCCCAAGGCGGGGCACTCTCCGATATTCAAACAGGCGCGGGCGGCCTAACGTAGATGGTGCAAGTTCCTTGTCTGGAACTTTATTGGTCTTCCACATAATCCAAGTTATTCAGCCCTCTTTCTCTACTTAATTTTCCTACTATACTATTGTTTCTTAATCTAATCTTACATTAATAAATAAATAAGTCTTTCCTCACCAACGCCGTCCCTGCTTCGAATTCCCTGGATCCGCCGGGGCAGGACCCCGACACACATATATTGAAATAACTAGAGTTAAAGCAACTAGTCAGTTCAGTTCACTTGCTCAGTCATGTCCAACTCTCTGAGACCCCGTGGACTGCAGCACACCAGGCTTCCCCTGTCCATCACCAACAATCAGAGATTGCTCAAACTCACGTCCATTGAGTCGATGATGCCATCCAACCATCTCATCCTTTGTGGTCCTCTTCTTCTCCTGCCTTCAATCTTTCCCAGCCTCAGGATCTTTTCCAGTGAGTCAGTTCTTCACCTCAGATGGCCAAGTATTGGAGTTTCAACTCAGCATGAATCCTTCCAATGCATATTCAGGACTGATTTCCTTTAGGATGGACTGGTTGGATCTCTTTGCAGTTAAAGGGACTCTCAAGAGTCTTTTCCAACACCGTAGTTCAAAAGCATCAATTCTTTGGTGTTCAGCTTTATTTACAGCCCAACTCTCACATCCATACATGACTACTGGAAAAACCATAGCTTTGACTAGATGGACCTTTGTTGGCAAAGTAATGTCTCTGCTTTTTAATATGCTGTCTAGGTTGGTCATAGCTTTTCTTCCAAAGAGGAAGCGTCTTTTAATTTTATGGCTATAGTCACCATATGCAATGATTTTGGAGCTCCCAAAAATAAAGTCTCTCACTATTTCCATTGTTTTGCCATCTATTTGCCATGAAGTGATGGGACCAGATGCCATGATCTTAATATTCTGAATGTTGAGCTTTAAGCCAACTTTTTCATCCTCTTCTTTCACTTTCATCAAGAGGCTCTTTAGTTCTTCATTTTCTGGCATAAGGGTGGGGTCATCTGTGTATCTGAGGTTATTGGTATTTCTCCCGGCAATCTTGATTCCAGTTTGTGCTTCATCCAGCCTGGCATTTCACCTGATGTACATTGTATATAAGTTAAATAAGCAGGGTGACAATATACAGCCCTGCTGTATTCCTTTCCCTATTTGAAACCAGTCTGTTGTTCCATGTTCAATTCTAACTGTTGCTTCTTGACCTCCATGCAAATTTCACAGGAGGCAGGTCAGGTGGTCTGGTATTCCCATCTCTTTAAGAATTTTCCACAGTTTATTGTGATCCACACAGTCAAAGGATTAGGCATAGTCAATAAAGCAGAAGTAGATTTTTTCTGGAACTCTCTTTCAATGATCCAACAGATGTTGGCAATTTGATATCTGGTTCTGCTGCCTTTTCTAAATCCATCTTGAACATCTGGAAGTTCACGGTTCATGTACTGTTGAAGCCTGGCTTGTAGAATTTTGAGTATTACTTTGCTAGCGTGTGAGATGAGTGCAGTTGTTGGGTAGTTTAAGCATTCTTTGGCATTGCCTTTCTTTGGGATTGGAATGAAAACTGACCTTTTCCAGCCCTGTGGCCACTGCTGAGGGTTCTAAATTGCTGGCATATTGAATACAGCACTTTTTCAGCATCATTTTTTAGGATTTGACATAGTTCAACTGGAATTCCATTAACTCCACTAGCTTTGTTCATAGAGATGCTTTTTAAGGCCCACTTGACTTCACTTTCCAGGATGTCCGGTTCTAGGTGAGTGATCAAAAGATCGTGGTTATTTGGGTCATGAAGATCTTTTTTGTGCAGTTCTTCTGTGTATTCTTGCCACCTCTTCTTAATATCTTCTGCTTCTGTTAGGTCCATCCTATTTCTGTCCTTTATTGTGTCCATCTTTGCATGATATGTTCCCTTGGTATCTCTAATTTTCTTGAAGTGATCTAGTCTTTCCCATTCTATATTTTTCCTTTTTATTTCTTTGCATTGATATGAGGAAGGCTTTCTTATCTCTTCTTTCTATTCTTTGGACCTCTGCATTTAAATGGGCTTATCTTTCCTTTTTGTTTGCCTTTAGCTTCTCTTCTTTTCCCAGCTATTTGTAAAGCCTCCTCAAAGGACCATTTTGCCTTTTTGCATTTCTTTTTCTTGGGGATGTTCTTGATCACTGCCTCCTATACAATGTCACACTTTGTACACTGTCTCCTGTAAAAGCAGCTAGTATCAATGTAAATTTTTCCCAATCATTTTATTATAAAAAAGTAAAAAATGGATTTTCCAGGCCCAAACCATAAAATAATTGAAATTATGAACTCTACAGAAGCTTTTAATAGTGGATCAGATAAGCCAAAGGAAAGCTTACTGCACTAAAAGATAGGCCAGTTAGAAATATTCAAATTGAATCACATAGAAGAAAATATGCTCATTTTAGGAAGATCACAACAGCCATATGTGACATCATTTAAAAGGTATAGCAGAATTGTAACTGGAGTCCCAAAAGTAGAACAGCAATAAAAGGAGGAAGAAACATTATTTGAAGAGATAATAACTGAGATAATAGATACAAAGCAATGCGTTTAACAAATCTTATGATTCCAAACAGTATCAATAACAATGAGATCTACATCTGAAACATAATAAAATTGTTGAAAACAAAAAATATAGAGAAAATCTTAAAAGTAGCCAGGTAAAAAAGCAAAAATGGGACAGAAGACCAGATTTTATGTACCAAAACCCTAGCAGTAAGTCTCCTTTTTTTTTTTTTTTCTGATATTTCCAGGTCTGGTTTGGGGCAGCTTGAAACAGATATGGACACTAGAGAAGTCACCTGGAAAACTGCTGTAGTTTTGACTCAAGATGAAAGGATAGGAGAACTCTAAAACTTAGAGTTAAAAAAGGAAATCTGTATTTTATTTTTGTTTCCTTTATTCCATTCACTTGTGACCCAGACTCTAGGAAATCAGGCAGCTGTGATGGCAGCGGGAATGACAGTGGCAGGAGAGGGGGCCTGCAGGCACTTAAAACTCTCTAACATAAAAGGTGTGGTTCCAGGGGGATTGGAAGAATTGTGAAAACAGATATGTGTGAACAACTTGAGTTCAATTTCTAGTTGCTTGGAGATTGCCCCTGACTAGGCTTCAGCAGAGGTGATGACTCCAAAAATCTCAGTTAGAATATCCTGGAGATATAAATGACCTACTCAGAGAGCATCTGTGGTTCCTCCATGGGGTGAAAGAAACACAAATTGATTAAATATTTCTTGACCCCTGAGTATGTGTGAGATGTTTCATTAGATTTGCAGAATCAAAATTTAAAAAACCATAATCTTCCCCCAAAGAGTTTGTAAAAGTAACCTCAATATTGCAAGATTCATACCATAGTGAATATAATAGTGAAAATGAATTCACTATAATAGTGAATATTCATATAATAGTGAATATGCATCACAGAGAGATTGGAAATATCTACAAGACAACTTTAGAGACCTCTGTATTGAGATCTTGCTAACTCTAAAAACTCTTTGATCATCTTATGCTATACCATCCTCCCTCACTGAGGCTGTGCAACCTCAGTAACAGGTTAAAAAAAAAACTGTAAAAATAAATAATGAGGTAATGTGCAAAGTAAAGAACAGCAGAAAGTTTTGTAGAGACAATTATGTCAGTCAAGTCTGAACATGATATTACTCTTGATATGATAAAGACAAAAGAGAAAAAAAGATATATATATTGCAATTCTGATAAAGCATTTGACACATTTATCAAAATTTGAATGAATTAAAATGAATTTGTGGTTCATCAGTCAGCTTTGGGAAATTTAAACCTCATTTTCCCTCCTCAGAAATAAATAATGAAAAGCATGACAGTGGCAGATGAAGAAGGAATTTGCCAAATTCCACTGGGCTTGGCATTAAATTCTATTTTTTAAACTGATTTTGGAAATTAAAATTCTAGATAAATCCAATAGACTCTATTAACAATTGTTAGAATGAACAAGAGTTCTACAAGACTCTTACAAATGCTCTCAATTTATAAAATTGATGGTATACTTCTACATCAGAAGCCAAAGTTAGTCAATTCAACTTCAAGACATATATAGTGTTGTAGTTTTTAAAATCATAAGATTCTTCAAATCACTTTTATGAAAAATAAAATAAAATTGTATTAATAGACTTCAATGAGCAAAAAAATTGAGAGCTATACCATACTTCAAGGTGTTAATTCTCTCTCAAGCTAATCTATAAATTCAATGCAACTTGAATTCATAATTATAATTTTAATTATAACCTGTAATGATGAGCAAGCAAGAGATGTAAAAAATATTACTGGAAAGAAGAAAAAAGTAATAGCTTATCAACTATTGATATTTATTATGAAGCTGTAGTAGTTCAGACAGTAAGGTGCTTGCATGAGGATAGACAAAGAGAATAAAGGAACACACACACGTGTGGAAACTTGATTTTCAGGCAAAGATGGGATTACAGATCAGTGGGAAACTATGACCTATTTGCTAAAGGGTCCTGGAACAACTAGTTATCCATGTGGGGAAAATGTAATTGAATCTGTGTGTCACATCATACACAAAAATAAATTCCAACTGGATGAAAGACCTAAATATGAAAAGCAAATTCTAAATTTTGAAAAGAATATATTTGTATCTACAAGGTACTATTTCTTAATATTCACAAAAATCTTAAGCCATAGATTAGCATATTGATCAATTTGAATGCATCAAGATTTAAAATTTTTGTGCACTTACAGAAAATATTAAAAATTAAAAATGAGTCATATCAGCAAGGGGAGATATCTTATAATACATATCACAGGTAAAGGTATTTTAGGAATAAAAGAAAAGAAGGAAGAAAGGAAAAAAGAAAGGAAGGAGGGAGGGGAAAAAAGAACAGAAGAAAGAAAGGAAAAAAGAAAGAAAACCCAATAAAAAATGTGATCACAAGATATGAACTTGCACAAGAAGAAACCATAACTACTAATAAAAATATGGAGTTATTGGAAATAATCTAAATGCCAGTTAAAAGAAGAGATAAATAAATTTTGATAAAATCATGTAGATACTTGCAGAGTCATAATAAATGAATAATAAAAGAATAAATGAATAAACTAAAGATATGTAGTTTACAAATAAGGAATCTCACAAATAATCTCAGTAATTAACACTGGGGATGAATGAAAAGCAAGTTACAGAATATATTATGATATTTACTTAGATATAAAAGCAACAAAACAAAACTCTACATTGCTGAAGGATCTAAGCAAGTGTATAAATGGTAAAAAAAAAAAAATCCATAGACTGATTAGAAATAAAAAAATAGTTACATTCAAGAAGAAAGGTCAGGAGTTAAGATCTGAGATGGTACATGGGGACATTATGTATGTTAGCAATGCTTTATTTATTAAGCTGGGAAGTTAGTAGCTGGATATGTGCAAATTCATTTTACTTAAAGTTTGTTGTTCAGTCACTCAGTCATGTCTGACTTTTTGTGACCCCATGGGCTGCAGTACACCAGGGTTCCCTGTGCTTCATCCTCTACTGGAGCTTGTTCAAACTCATGTCCATTGAGTTGGTGATGCCATCCAACTATCTCATCCCCTTCTCTGCCTGCCTTCAATCTTTCCCAGCATCAAGGTCTTTTCTAATGAGTCAGCTGTTTGCATCAGGTGGCCAGACTAGTGGAGCTTCAACTTAAACATCAGTACTTCCAGTGAATGTTCAGGGTTGATTTCCTTTAGGATTGACTGGTTTTATCTCCTTGCTGTCCAAGGGATTCTCAAGAGTCTTCTCCAACAGCACAGTTCGAAAGCATCAATTCTTCGGCATTCAGCCTTCTTTATGGTCCAACGTTCACATCCATACATGACCACTGGAAAAACCATAGCTTTAACTATATGGATCTTTGTCAAGTACATAAAGTTGCTGGGCCTCTAATTCCCAGGTGATGCAGGGATAAAGAACTCACCTACCAATGCAGGAGAAGCAAGAGACATGGGCTGGGAAGATCTCCTGGAGCAGGAAATGGCAACCCACTCCAGTGTTCTTGTCTGGGAAATCTCATGGACAGAGGAGCCTGGTGGTCTATAGTCCATGGGGTCATAAAGAGTCAGATACGACTGAAGCAACTTAGCACACATGTTGGATTATAAATACTTTATTTGGTATTAGACACTGTTTGTTATTTGGTTACCAGCATCCATTCTCCTTCCTTATGTCACTCTAGCTCTTCAGAAAATTTTCTATCTCCCATTATGTGTAGTTTTGGTGAGAGGGTAATTCCAGATTCTCACAAACTACTGAGGAAGCTGAGAAAGCCAGATGGCTTTACTTTCTACCTTCCGATAATATCAGAGCAGGCAGTTAACCTCAACTCAGCTACTCTAACTTTTCTGCAGGGACTTTAACTCTTACAGGAGAGTGGTGAGAATTGGGGACCTTAAGTCCTTTATCCCAGCAGATGTCTCCTGACTTGGTTGCTTTCAAATCCTGAATGGCTATTGCACTTCCCTTTTTGGACATGCAGAATTCCCCTGCTATTACTTTTTCCAAGCAAGGCCCTCCAGGTTTCTGTCAGTGCTGTGACTCCCTAGAGAGTCTTCCAACAAAACCACAGTCAGTTTCTGTTGATTACACCCAGGAGGACTGGTGTGTTATACTTTGATTTATTCTTTTTTCCTCATTGGTGTTAAACACAAGGACCCAAGTTCTTTTGTGATTAGTGGAAAGGTCATCATTCAAGAAGAGTTCACGTGAGCCCTCATGAAAATGCCAGTGTTTTAACTTTTAGAATTGTGTACACAATTTGTAGGCAGTGCATGACCTCAATTCTCTCTTTCTAGCTCATGTTGATTAAAAATTGTTTTTTTTAAAGCAGATTTTCATTGCAAATGAAGACGGAAGCATCGTTAACTATATTTATCACTAACAGTCCTTACTTGCCAGCGATTATCAATTAGTGAAAACAGATTTTAAGGATTAAAACAATAACATACAGTATTTATCCTCCAAACCATACTTCTCATTAAAAAGTCTTTCCAATTGGCCTATAAAGGGCAATGTTGTCTTTTCTCTACGTGGAAAGAGAAGGCTTTCAATTTTGCACCATATTTGTGTCTCTCTTCATAATTACCCATGTGTAAAATGCTTCATTTCATGCTTATGTTTTTTTTTTTTTTTGTAGTACTCAACAACTGAAAAAACTCATGCACACTCCTAATCTACAGATCTAATACTTGGTTATTATATTTTACTATTCCACCCCTATAGTGATTGTTGGTCTAGACATTTTCCTGTGACTTATTTTTCAAACAACATTTTAAATATGGGCATTAAAAAGCACAATTTTTATCTTATGAGTTAAACTATAGTCACTTCAGTGAAAACATTCATTATCATTTGAAGAAACAAAAGCGATATGATCACTTTAATAACAAATCTATAAATGATGTGATTATTCAAAGAAGTATACATAACGCATCCTTTTAATTGCACTGACTTTGCTCAAACTCAAGCTGTCTAATTTCCTTCAGAGCACTGGTCTTCAAATATGCCAGCATGAATTCACATTTATTTATTTATTCAGTTAATATCTGTTGTGCTCCTAGTGTGTACCAAGCTCTGTGTTAGGTTCTAGGAACTGAGACAATGATTAAGAGCTGTAATCCTTGGGATATGCCTTAATTTGGAATGTGGATGGAAGGAAGACTTAACTTCTAGAGCAGGTGTTTGTATTCCTGGCTGCAGACTGCAGAGGCATAGATAAACAGTAAACCCTGTCCTCAGCCCTCCTATTTTCAGTGTGTGCCTGGGAGTTGAACTCAGGTGTGTCTTTCCCCCTCCCCACTCCATGTATGTATGCAGCACATTTAATGCTGTTAACATTGACCAGAAATTCAAAGTGACACATCCGGAGGTACTGCAATCTGGAACTCTTAACTTTTGTAAACTGGTGAGAATAGTGGAATGCACAAGGTCTCTACTTAACGACTTCTGCATCTTCTCTTATGGACTCCTCTGCTCAGCCATTCAGAAATAGGATATGTATTAGACAACTAGCATCTGGTCTGAATATCTATTAAGACCATATGCTTTCCTCTGCTATGTTATCATCCTAGAATAGATTAAGGGAAATCCAAACCAAATGGGGATTTGGGGAAATTTTCAAGGGTCACTTAATAAAGTAATTTTGGTTTTCCCTTTGCAAAGAACACAGCATACTGTGGAGATAATTGAGAGACCTAAGAACATAGCAGAAATAACCTGAATAAATAATCATTGTGATCATAACCATATTCCTCACAATTTTCAAATAGGAAATAGAAACTGTTAATTGCCACAGTTACAAATGGATGTATCCTGCTGGGATCTTACTTGAAAGATGAAGTTCTATGAAATAGACTTGTCTTGTAAATGAAAAACAGTAGCTTTGGATCTGGCTATGTTTTTCCCCCAAAGTCCTTGCTGTTAATATTCACAGTGGTTTGGGGACTGGCTCTTTTCCTCTCTCATAAAAATTTCTTGATTTATGATTGTGAGATCTTCATAGCCAAATAACAAAAGGCTAAGGTTTGATGGCATAAAAGTAAGCACTGACTAATGTGTTCCTCAAGAACATTTGGAAGCAGTAAAGTCCAGTTATTTTGGTTTTGATTTTACAATTAGAGTATAACGTATTTGGCTTTAAGAAGGTATTTCACTTCGAAATTCTGTCAATGACATAGGCTTTGTCTCTGGTTTTAAACTTGTTGTCTATATACTTTTATGAAATTGGATCCATTCACAATAATAATTAATAGTGAAAATAGTGAACATGAATTATGATGGCTATCTAGAAGCATGACATTAAATTAGCACTTTGTTCTCAACATTCTTACCTAATCAGGGATAATTTGAAATTTTATTGCTGTGAGGATTTAAACTGGATTAAGGAATATGTTTTATTAAAATTTGTAAATAGAGTCTGAAAAGACTATAGATCTTAGGTAGGGGTAATATCTAAGAACATGGTTTATATTTCATCATTTTTTAAGTTCACATATCCATATTAAAAATTTGACACGGTTCAGACATCAATACATAGGCAAAGTACAAGATTATTTGAGTCCATCTCTGGCTTAAGTTTACTGATTAAAATGAGATTGTCTATAGGAACCAAGAGCAACTACTTCTCAGCTACACCATCTGGTTATGCACAATGAGTAGGGAGCTGTTTTGAAATCATTTCATTTTCAGGGGCTTACATTTGCTTAATAAAAGATTTTTTGCTGTCCTTGGTAAGAACCAGGGCTCACCAATCAAGAACCAGTAATTAATTCCCTTTAACAAACTCTCCAACAATCTTATACCACTATAAATTAAATTCAAGCTGCTGGGAGTATTCTGCTCTTCTCTTATTCTCTCTTCTCATGCCTTCTCCTTCTCCTACCTCCCCATTTCCATTAAGAAATACTATTATCACAGGTGTGCATTTATTTTTTAAAAAATGGGTTTAGGGATTGTGCGTGTGTGCGTGCTAAGTATCTTCACTCATGTCTTTTGTGACCCCATGGACTGTAGCCCGCCAGGCTCCTCTGTCCATGCGATTCTTCCAGAAAGAATACTGAAGTGGGTGGCCATGCCCTCCTCCAGGGTATCTTCCTGACCCAGGAATCAAACCCACGTCTCCAGCATCTCCTGCATTGCCAGACGAGTTATTTACCACTGAGCCACCTGGGAAGCCCTTAAGGATTACTAGACAACAATTTATTTAGAGATTTGTTATTTGTGTTTAAAGAGGACTTCCCTGTAGTTCAAATGGTAAAGAATCTGCCTGCAATTAAGGAGACCAGGGTTCAATCCCTGGGTTGGGAAGGAATGTTTGTGTTTAATGTGTGTGTTAGTCAGTCTGTCTGACTCTCTGTGACCCCATGCATGGCTATAGCCCACCAGGCTTCTCTGTCCATGGGATTCTCCAGGCAAGAATACTGGAGTGGGTTGCCATTCATTTCTCCAGGGGATCTTCCTGACCCAGGGATTGAACCCAGGTCTCCTGAGTTCCTGGAGGATTCTTTACTGTCTGAGCCACCAGGGAAGTGTTTTTTAACATGTCCTTACAATTGATAGTAGCACACTTTTACAAGAAAACATTGAATAACTTCCAACTCAAAGAATAGAGTATATTTCATCAGTAAAGGAAAATCTCCAATTAAAGTATCCTGATCAATTTTTTAATCAAGCAAAGTGTCTATAAATATATAGAGACAAGAGAATAGAAAAACTGTCATCTAGACCCACTGGTGGAGTCATGGAATCATGAATCAGGATCTGATTTGTAGAATGACCTTTCCACACATGTAAAAGATTAAAACATGAATGTTTGTTTGATTTGGATAAATATAGATCAATATGTTGTCATGAACAAAGAAGCTAAATTTTTAAAGGCCATTTTATTTCTATTTCCTTGAATAAATGCATAAATAAATAGATAAATATTTAAAAGCATCTATTTCCTAAATCGGAGAAGGCAATGGCACCCCACTCCAGTACTCTTGCCTGGAAAATCCCATGGACGGAGGAGCCTGGTAGGCTGCAGTCCATGGGGTCACTAAGAGTTGGACACGACTGAGCGACTTCACTTTCACTTTTCACTTTCATGCATTGGAGAAGGAAATGGCAACCCACTCCAGTGTTCTTGCCTGGAGAATCCCAGGGACGGGGGAGCCTGGTGGGCTGCCATCTATGGGGTCGCACAGAGTCAGACACGACTGAAGCGACTTAGCAGCAGCATTTCCTAAATAAATATATCTATAAATTTTCATATATAAGAGTATACCTTACTTATCAGCAAAAAATATATGCATTGTTTGTCTCAGTCAGTGGTAATAGGACAAAGATGAAAAGTAAAGCCTGAATCAGTTATGAAGGTATTTTTGGTTAGTGTGGATTCAAGTTTTCCCAAAGTTTTACGCCTAATGGAAATCATCTCTGATCATTGTTAAAACTAGCTATTAAAAAAGAGAAGTTGATATTTTTAAAATAATAGTGGCAACCCACTACAGGTCTTAAAATCAACCAAATAGGTCATAAATAATTTTTAAAAAAATGAAACACAATACAGTAATACAGAACATTGCAAATCTGACACTATTAGATTGAATTGCAGTGAGTGAGGGTTATTGGTATTTTTCAAAAGTTTACTTTCAGGATATATGTTGTCCTGACATACACACAAATGTATGTTTGTACTGAAGCACAGAAGGAAATATATACATCTTATTGTGAGCTACAGTGAAAATGTATAAATATCACTGCATTAAACACTTACTAAGTTTTACCTTTGTCTCTCAAAGTTAAAAGTTTTAAGAGTGTTGGAAAAGCCTTCAGTTAGTGGTGTTTTGGGTTAAAAACTCATTGAATGACAAAATTGTCCCAAGTTTTATGAGAAACTAAACAGCAATCAAGAAGAATATGTTGCAGTCCTAATGGGACAATGAGTGTCATTTATCTAAATATGGAAAATGACAACAGACGTTCTTGTCCATTAATATAATCTACTCTAAGCCAAAAGTTGAATCTGTTTTCTATTTGTCAGCTAAAATCAAACAAGCCATAGTAGATAACATATTCTACACTTGAAAATTAACAGAGCTAAACTTTTCATCATACTAAGAACATTAAAATCTACATAACCTTTCATTTGCAGCATGTTCTGAAATCTACATGTTTTTGTGTACAACATCAATGACAGACATATCATTTTGGAAAAAAGATTTTAAAAATCTACAGAATGGTTTGTTTCAAAGTTGATACGCATGTTAAATTGTAAACAATTTTAAGTTTTAAAATTTTCTGCAAATTTATATACATATATATGTATATACTGATTTTAGATCTGCTTGATATCAAAATAACTATACCTTTGAATCTGTATCATGTGCACAAAAAATTCACAAAATTTTCTTTATTCTGTAGCTAAAGATTACAGATATGAAGGGCTGAGTTGTCTTAAAGACTGTAGTCTTAAATTTCATTGAATTTTAGCTTCAATTACATTGGTCATAGGATCTGGCGGCTAGTTTGTGATCCTCAAAGTTTTTATTATACCCCTGTGATATGTAATAAAGAATTCAAATAGAAATTATTAGAACATGTTGCTTCTGTAACTACTTTGAACTATGTTCAACACAGTCTTTCTGGCACCATAGTTGTTTTTAATTTTCTTTTCATTTAAATTGACTATTCTGCAAGGGGATGGAGAGAAGGTGGAGAGAGGAAGGAAAATCTTCTTTTCTCTATAATAAAGTGTTTGGCTGGAACAGGCAAGGCAAGAATTTCAGAAGGGTAATGAATCATTCTAGAGTCTTCTCTCACTTTTCAAATGGTGTGCTTTTTTCTTAAAAAAATCAATAGTTGAAAGTTTGTTGTTTTGATTCTGATTAACATTACCTAAATAGTAATTTTATAGAAGAAGGAATTTGATTTTGTATCCTTTAAATACCCTTTTAGATACCATAGGCTATAAAAACACCAATCTCACATCTTTTACAATTCTTGTACCACCATGTTTTAATTGTTTAAATAAAGACTCTCCCAGAAATCTTACTGCATGTAAAATATGAGTCAGATTTAACTTTGAGGAAACACTGGAAATGAAATGGAAAACATTCAGGTTATTTTTATAAAATGAAAAATAGTGTACTTTTGCTTAAAATATGATGTCTTAAAGGAAATATATAGCTTTAGCTTTATTATTAGTTTGACTTAGTTACATGCTGTTCCTGAAATTCATAAAAAGTAAGATTTAGACTAATATATAACTGATTTCTTTAAGAGTATATAGTTACTCCATATAAAAGAGTTTCTTAACCTTGTCTTTGTAGTCTGTAAATAAAATAAGCTGTTAAAAAGTATATTTCAGTTGATTTATAGAAAGAGAGAGCATCTTGTGAACTCTGCCTTGGATGTAGGTGTCTCAAGAATGGTGCAAGAGCCACTTACAAAACAGAAGCACACACACACACACACACACACACACACCCCCATAGATAAAATTCCCACTGAATTTAAAAAAAGTAAAATTCAGCATACGTTGGGAAAAATGGAGAGAATTATGAGAGTTTTTAGAGGAACTTATATACCATACATTCTCAAATTTCCATCGTCCAGTTTTTATTGAGGGAATCAGTGCACTCTACAGTGAAAAGAGCAAGCTCTTGAGTTACAATGACTAGGGTTCATTCTTAGTTTTTCCACGTATAAACTGTAGAACCTGACTATTTTCAACCATTCCTATCTCAGTTTCCTCCTCTGCACTATAAGGATAATGTAAGATCTCCCACAAGGAGCTATTCTAAGAATTTAATGAGATAGGCTATGTAAAGCATTTAGCATAGTGCATGGCTCAGATGAAGTGTTCATAAATGTCAATTAATAATGATATACTCTTCCTAATTAAATAATGATAAATGTTGAGAAATACATGTATATAAAGAGGAAAATTGAAATATGCCCATCACTCATAATTCAAATGTTCTGAAATAGCAATGCTGCATTACCTTCTAGTATATGAACCTAGAATATACATATATGTATGTGGGTCTATTTCCACACTTACTTCCATATACATATCTAGAAATGAATAGCATGTGTAATTTGTATTTGTATTTTTTATTGTATTATCTTGTTTTGATACAAGATTTAAAGAGAATTCTCCATGCTATCAGGCAATCATGGATGCTTCTTAGATGTCTTAAGGCTTGAAAAATCAGGCCAGTTCTGTGGTGCATGTGTGTGTCAGAGGTTCTTTATTATTGTGTTGTTGAATGGAATCCCGAAGTCCCAGCAACGTTCCTACTAACTATATGGAAGAGAATGAATCACATCATATATCCTGAAATTATCTCATCCAAATAAAAACAATAGAGTCTTCTGTGGTCACACACACACACAAATAAAACACACATGCTTAGAATCCCTACCCTCTTTCCATGATGCAGAAACACTTGCTAGTTTTGACCCACGTACTTACAAACTTCCAATACTGCTCCTCTACTGTTATTTCTCATTTGCCTCCTTCTATAGTTTTAAACTTGGTTTAACCCAGAAGTTCTCTTCCCAACTAATATGATCTATACATATTCAAACTTTCAGAAAATTACTCTACAACATTGATTTACCCACATTCTTTCTCTCTCCTCCCTCTTCCTTTCTATCTTGGTCCTTTCCTCCTTCTCCTTTGACATTATCCTCTCTGCTGTTACCGTTTGACTGTCTTTTTCATCTCTCTGTGCTTCCCTGGTGGCTCAGACAGTAAAGATTCCTCCTGCAATGCAAGAGACCTGGGTTCAATCCTTGGGTTGGGAAGATCCTGTGGAGAGGGCATGGCTACCCACTCCAATATTCTGGCCTGGAGAAGTCCATGGACAGAGGAGCCTGGCGGGCTACAGTCCACGGGGTCACAAAAAGTTGGGTATGACTGAGTGACTTTCACTTTTCTCATCTCTATACTTGTATAAAATTTAATTTTCCTACAAAATCCAGGATTATTCCTGGATCTTCTGTGACGTCTCCTTTACCTTTCATGATAGTCTCCACTGAACTCTAGTACAAACTATGGGATATACTTTTCACTTAGCATATAGACAAAATTACTTATTAATGGGATCTTCACTTAGAATTGGAAAGTGTTTGAGACTCTTCATCTAGTCCCCAGGAGTCCACGTGGAAACTGTCTCATTCCTATATCTTCCCCATTGTCCTCGTTTTTTCAGTGTTTTTTCTTTGTTAAATCCATTTGTTTAGATTGTTTTGCCTTACCATTTCCCTAGTTGATGTAAGATGAATGTAATTTCAACTATTGTCATATTGATTGAATTTTATGGAAAAAAAATGTAAGAACCAAAGTAATACCACTGGGACCCAATTCTCCAGTCAAGTTATTATTCATAACTACTTTTTGGTAGAATCTTGCAAAATGTCAAGAGTTCACAAGGTAGATGATCTCCAAGATAAAGATAAAATTTTAGTGACAAATTAATTTCTTATACCTTTCTTACAAGGTTATCCAAATTCTTAGAGCAAAGGTTGTAAAAGTCTGAAGTGATATGATAAAAAAGAAAAAGAATAGACTCAATTGAATTTCCTATGAATCTGTCAAGTTTGGTCCTGTCTACTTGCAAATAATTCCAGGATGCTAAAGGGCCAGAACATTTGGAAAGGGGTGCCTAACATTAGCAATACCACTTAGTGATGCTATTATTTGTTTCTTCCATTTTCTGTACCCTGTACTACCTAATACTAGAGCTAAGAGCAGAAACCAAGACTACTAACACTAAGAGCAGAGACTCCTTCATGATAGTTGTTTAAAAAGTTCATAATAATATTGATGTAACAGTGTATATCCCAATTTGAAAAAAACATTTTGTCATGGCTTTAAGAACTTATATTTAGTGGAAAAATGAGCATCACAAAAATATGGGCTTACCACAATGCTCCAGTAATGATGATCCTGCTTAAATATTTCTATCTAGATATAAAATTATATTTATATGCATAGGGCAGTGTTTCTTAACTTGGGGCAATTGTGACTCTATAGAAGGTATTTAGCAATGTCTGGAGATATTTCTATTTACACACCAAAAAACTGTCATCTAATCAGTAGGGGCCAAGGATGCTTTTAAAGATTTTCAGTTTAAGAAGGTAAAAAATTCAAGAGATAGATGATGGTGAGAATTGCACAGCAATGTGAACGTACTTAGTGCCACTGAGCTGCACAGTTAAATATGGTTAAAATAGTATGTTTTATATTATGTGACTTTTACCACAATAAAACAAATTTAAAAAAGGATCCTACATGCGTAGGACAGCCCCATGTCAAAGAATCATCTGGCCTAGGTGTAAGTAGTGCTAAGGTTGAGACACTTGGGCTTAGAATTTCTAAAAGGAGTATAGTTTTCTTGGTGGGCCCTTCAGCATCAGAGAATGAACCTCTCGTTAACTTGAGGAACAGAGCTTCCTGAACACCCTTCAGGGTAAGACACTTGAACAAAAATTGCTCCAGGCACTAGATACAAATCGTATTCCTACAGAAGGTTAAGAAGCATGCTAATGAACCTGTTGGATGTACTATAGGAGAGCTGCCATTTTCTCCATAAATATTCATCACTATGGAAACCTTCCCACATCCATGAACTCCTGTAACCTTAAATGGCAAGCATATATTTTATAAGGATGGTGAGAAAAAAGCAAATACATTTCTATACTGGCATCTTACTGAATGTTTTATTAGAGATTCTAGACTAGTTTTTTAAAAAAATATTTAATCTGGGCTATCATTAAAATCTCCTGAGGAAACTTTATAAATTCTGATGCTCAGATTTTATATGATTAAAGATTATGTGAAAAATTATGGTGCTGGGGTCCAGGCATCACTATACTGTAAAAGCCCCTCGACAGATTCTAAGTTATAATAAAGGCTGGGAACCATTCTAGCTTTTATCAAGAAGTCTTCACCTTTAAAAGGGTTGACCTGGACTTCCCTGGCAGTCCAGGTGTTAAGACTCTGAGCTTCCAGTGCAGGGGGCTTGAGTTCAGTCCCTGTTGGGGAACTAAGATCCCACATGCCACAAGGCCAAATTAAATAAATACATACAAGTTTAAAAGGCTGATCTGAAACCCTCCTATATTAATGAGTTAAATGCTCCAAATTCAAGAGGGATGGTTTAGGTGCCACTTTATGAGCATTAAGGTGAGTGCTGAGTTTTAGAATGATTACTGAAAGAATTCTTTAAAAGTTGGCAAGCAGTTGGGAGTGGGCAACTATTTTTTCCACTTCCTGTGTATCTTCACATGTTGAAAGAAATGAAAGCAGAATAGCTTCCTACTGTACTTCAAGGGCAAAACCAGGTTTTGACTAGAATGGGATTATAAGACACATCATGCCACAGAAAGTAAAATTTGATTTCATCCCTAAAAATTTCCCTGAGCAGGGGAAATGGTGTAAACAAGCCATCTGTGTTGTGATGTGAAACACATTCCCTGGTGGTGGCCCTTGCAGGGTGCCCGTATTATTTGCAAAAAAAGGAGGGGGTATTTGCGGTGGGACCAAAGACAGTGGGAATTCTGATCAACTTGTTTTCTAAATTTGCACAAAATTATTCCCGTGAGGAGATGAGATATTCAGAAGTCAAGCAGTGGATGAATTAGTATAAATCTAAAAATTAAATAAAATCCAGTATTGGCAAAGCAGAGCTTTGATGCTGCTCTACATAAACACAAAAATGAACTGTTAAATTTAGAAATGAACAGATTCAAATGCAGTTTGTCCTTTTTCTATCTATAGCAGGAATCCTTCTGATCATGTACTGTACATTTGATGGAAGCATGTGGCTGTGGCAAATGTCCCCCAGGAACGGATCCAAAACAGAAGTTCAATTTGCTTGAAGCTCTTTAAAGTGTTCCAGGGGTGCAAAGTGGACTGAACACCCACCAATTCTTACAGTACCTTTGAAAATATTGAAATAGACAAAAGGAGATAACGGGGATGTGAAACTTGAAAAAGCACAAGTTTGTTTTATCAGAAACATTTTATTTTCAATGAAAGATGCATTTTAATAAAATTTTAAAAAATCATGTGCTCCATCTTCTGGACCTGATATCATTCCCCATCACGGCCTTTTTTTTTTTTTTTTTTAAGTCTCTAAGGTGTGGGCTGTCCCTGTGTCTTGAATTTAGACAGGCCTGGGTACAAATTCCAGGTCTAGCTCTTATTACCCTTGATTTCAGGAAGCTGATTGGCATCATCAATCCAGAGTTTTCTTTCCAATAAAATGGAAATAATGTCATTTCCCTCGATAGTTAGTTGTAAGGATGGCAATGAAATCATGTCAGAATTGTAAACTAGACTATTACTCAGCAATAAAGAAGGTACATGCATAGCATGGACGAATCTCAATAGTATTATGCTAAGTCAGACTCAAGAAGCTGTATACTATTTGTTTATATTACACTCTAGAAAAGGCAAAGCTGTAGGGCCTGAAAACAAATCAGTGGGTACCAAGGGTTCAGGGTGGGGTGAGGACTTACTGCAAAGAGACAGGAAATTTTGAGGGTGATAAAAATATCCTATAATCTTGATGGTGGTGCTGGTTATACCACTGTTCATAGAACAGTATAAACAAAATAAATGACCTGCGCCATTAAAGCATGTCAGTAAAAATCCACCTCCCCACACCAAAGATAATGTGTTAAAAGGTTAAATGCAAAAATAAAGATTAAAAAACTTGGAAGTGCCTATCATGTTGGTCTATAAACATACTTTTGTTACCTGACTCTGTTTCAAAGCCAAATAATTTAAATACAAAATCTACCTTTGAATTCAATTCTTTACAGCTTTATCCTTTACTTGTAAATTTTTGCTCTCACAAAATACCAATGATTAATTTATTGTCAGATCCACTGTTTTCTTCAAGCTCTTTAATGTGTTTAAAGTTTCTTACAGTAGTATGCAGGCTTCCCAGGTGACTGAGTGGTAAAGAATGTGCCTCTCAATGCAGAAGACACAGGAGATTCGGGTTTGATTCCTGGATCGGGAAGATCCCCTGAAGTAGGAAGTGGCTACCCACTACAGTTATCTTGCCTGGAAAATTCCATAGACAGAGGAGCCTGATGAGCTACAGTCTACATGAGGCAAAAAGTTGGACACAACTGAGCAACTGAGCATGCATGCACAACCTTGTACAGTGGAAGTATCATAGCCAATGAGGTTTATTGAGGTGCAATTATTTCTAAATAAAATTTCTTAAAATGCTTCTTTCTTGCTACTGCTTGCTTTCTACATTCTTCACAGGTTCTTTCCTTTTCTGTCCATAAGCATATTAATTCCTCAAAGTTTCTACCAGTTCATTTTTTAATCATTTTTTGCATTCATACCTGCTTTTGTACAATTTCAATCCTGAATGACTTTCAGAAAATAGGTACCTAGAGGTACCTATTGTTCCAGTTTCCAAAGACAGATCCAATTTTTATTTACCTGTTGAGTAGCTCTGATTCTAATAATAATAGCTTTCCAATTAAAAGTGTTCCAGGATTATTTGCTAATTAAGTACTTTCTTACTGATTTTTTGTGTCACCATTATAATTTATATATCTCATTATACTGTGAGTGTGTGTAAACATCTTTTTTCTAGAGTTTCCATTCTGTTCCAATAAATGTGTCATTTCCTGAGCAAATACCTTTGTATGTCTCATTATGGTAATGTTATATTTTTATTTCTGATAATGCAAGTTTCCTTCACTACTTGTTTTTCATTTCTCCTTCATGGCTGATTTTGTCACTGTATTATTCCAGATGAAAATTAGAATTATTTTATGAGGTTTCTCATGAAGGGATTATGATTGTATTACTTGTATAAATTATATGAAGGCAAATAACATCTTGACAATATCAATCTTTCCTTCCAGTAACGTATTTATTTCTACATTTATTTGTCTTCTTTATGTTCTTCAGTAAAGTTGCAAGGCATCAGGTCTCATCACTTCATGACAAATAGATGGGGAAACAGTGGAAAAAGTGGCTGACTTTATTTTTGGGGGCTTCTAAATCACTGAAGATGATGATTGCAGCCATGAAATTAAAAGACACTTACTCCTTGGGAGGAAAGTTATGACCAGCCTAGACAGCATATTAAAAAGCAGAGACATTACTTTGTTAACAAAGTCCATCTAGTCAAGGCTATGGTTTTTCCAGTGGCCATGTATGGATGTGAGAGTTGGACTATAAAGAAAGCTGAATGCCAAAGAATTGATGCTTTTCAACTGTGGTGTTGGAGAAGACTCTTGAGAGTCCCTTGGACTGCAAGGAGATCCAACTAGTCCATCCTAAAGGAGATCAGTCCTGGGTGTTCATGGGAAAGACTGATATTGAAGCTGAAACTCCAATATTCTGGCCACCTGATGCAAAGAGCTAACTCATTTGAAAAGACCCTGATGCTGGGAAAGATTGAGGGCAGGAGGAGAAGGGGCTGACAGAGGATGAGATGGTTGCATGGCATCACTGACTCAATGGACATGGGTTTGGGTGGACTCCGGGAGTTGGTGATGGACAGGGAGGCCTGGTGTGCTGTGGCTCAGGGGGTCACAAAGTGTCGGACACGACTGAGTGACTGAACTGAACTGAACTGAAAGATGTATACCTTTCTTTATGTAGATTCTGTTTATCATTTGGCTAAATATTATATGTATGTTTCTGCTATTATGATTAGAATAACTCCTCAGTAATTTTTTACCTGATTTTTGCTGCTTAACAGAAGAGGAATTTCCCTGTTGTTTCAGTAATATTTTAGTTTATCCTCTTAGTTTTTCTAATTATACAATCATTTCATTTTTAACATTAATAGTTTTATCCATTTCCAAGAAATTTGCCTCATTCATTTCTCCTGTCTTATTGATTTGATCAGAACTTCCAAAACTATGTTAAATAGCTGTGGTGCTAGAAATCAACTTTATCTTAGACCAATTTTTTGATGATAATGCTTTGTGCTTCCCCTTTAGCCAAACAAGTATTAAGATTTTAAAAGCTCTTGCTGAAGAATTATTTATTTAGTGCATTGGATTTTTTTTTCATAATGAGGTTTTTTTTTCTGAATATTTTTATTTGAAACTTTTGAGATATGTATCATATTCCCTCCCTTTTATATGATGAAATAAAGATTTATGATATACATGAGGTAGGAGGAAGGGGAAAATACATGGTCTCACTGATACATTATTTATTAAGTTCCCTGAGCTCTTAAGATTACATAAGGGCATAAATGTCATCACTATCCAAAAGTATTCACTAATAATTGAACATTTTTAAATTTAGTCCCTTTCTTTGAACTTATCTCATTGTAATAATATTAATTTTATGTGTTATATTGATTTTAGACACTATTACACAAATCAAATGAATTATAGAACAAAATAGTAAATATTAGAAAATATATATTATTTCATGAAATTGAAAAAAAAGGTGAGCAACTCCTAAAGTCATGCTGAAATCCAGTAACACACAAGGTTCAGAGATTTAAGCCAGTACAGTCTGTAAGGAAGAAAACATCAAAAAGGTTAATGACATTAATGCATTTGAGAGAAAATGCTTTGACTCTAAGGGAATAAAAATTCCTTGAAAACTAAATGAAGTTCTCCAGAAATTTTGCCAGAAGGATTTTTCTAGGATAATTAGGAAAATGTTTTCATATAATATTATTGTAGAAATACTTTAAAAAATTCTTTACATTTAATTTATTTTATCTTAGACTGAAAATTAGCTCATATTTCAATTCCAAGCTATATTTTGTTAGCTATGAGTAAACACATTTCATAAAAATATTTGTTTTAGTAAAGTCCCAATACCTTAAAAAATTTTTTTCTGAAACTACCTACTGTGAAAATACAGTTTATTTTAACTGAATTAACTTAACGATAAATTCCTGTTATTCTAAGATAATGAAGACTTCCATGGATAATAATTAATTTTTAATATTAAAACACTTTTATGTCATGGGAATAAAACTTACTTGCCCTTGGAATATCATTTTCTTAACGGTCTTGGGATACAAGTCAGAATCTTATTCTTAGGTTATTTTAGTTGTTATGACATGTATTAATTTTTGAACTGGAAAAAATTAAGAAAACATTTTGAAAGATTTGCTAATATACAATATACTAGAATAGTAGTATATGTTATCAGTTCAGTTCAATCGCTCAGTCGTGTCTGACTCTTTGAGACCCCATGAATCGCAGCACGCCAGGCCTCCGTGTCCTTCACCAACTCCTGGAGTTCACTCAGACTCACGTCCATCAAGTCAGTGATGCCATCAGGCCATCTCATCCTCTGTCGTCCCCTTTTCCCCCTGCCCCCAATCCCTCTCAACATCAGAATCTTTTCCAATGAGTCAGCTCTTTGCATGAGGTAGCCTTTTCTAAATTTAGCTTAAAGCTGAGGTATTAAGCTTTAGCATCATTCCTTCCAAAGAAATCCCAGGGCTGATCTCCTTCAGAATGGACTGGTTGGATCTCCTTGCAGTCCAAGGGACTCTCAAAAGTCTTCTCCAGCACCACAGCTCAAAAGCATCAATTCTTTGGCACTCAGCTTTCTTTATAATCCAACTCTCACATCCATACATGACCACAGGAAAAACCATAGCCTTGACTAGAGGGATTTTTGTTGGCAAAGTAATGTCTCTGTTTTTGAATATGCTATCTAGGTTGGTCATAACTTTTCTTCCAAGGAATAAGCATCTTTTAATTTCCTGGATGCAGTTACCTTCTGCAGTGATTTTAGAGTCCAGAAAAATAAAGTCTGACCCTGTTTCCACTGTTTCCCCATCTATTTTCTGTGAAGTGATGGGGCCAGATGCCATGATCTGCATTTACTGAATGTTGAGCTTTAAGGCAATTTTTTCACTCTCTTCTTTCACTTTCATCAAGAGGCTTTTTAGTTCCTCTTCAATTTCTGCTATAAGGGTGGTGTCATCTGCGTATCTGAGGGTATTGATATTTCTCCTGGCAATCTTGATTCCAGCTTGTGCTTCTTCCTGCCCAGTGTTTCTCATGATGTACTCTGCATAGAAGTTAAATAAGCAGGGTGACAATGTACAGCCTTGACGTACTCCTTTTCCTATTTGGAACCAGTCTGTTGTTCCATGTCCAGTTCTAACTGTTGCTTCTTGACCTGCATTCTCAAGAGGCAGATCAGGTGGTCTGGTATTCCCTTCTCTTTCAGAATTTTCCACAGTTTATTGTGATCCACACAGTCAAAGACTTTGGCATAGTCAATAAAGCAGAAATAGATGTTTTTCTGCAACTCTCTTGCTTTTTCCATGATCTAGGGGATGTTGACAATTTGATCTCTGGTTCCTCTACCTTTTCTAAATCCAGCTTGAACATCTGGAAGTTCACGGTTCACATATTGCTGAAGCCTGGCTTGGAGAATTTGAGCATTACTTTACTAGCATGTGAGATGAGTGCAATTGTGTGGTAGTTTGAGCATTCTTTGGCATTGCCTTTCTTTCGGATTGGAATGGAAACTGACCTTTTCCAGTCCTGTGGCCCCACTGCTGAGTCTACCGTCTAGTCAAGGCTATGGTTTTTCCAGTGGTCATGTATGGATATGAGCGTTGGACTGTCAAGAAAGCTGAGTGCCGAAGAATTGATGCTTTTGAACTGTGGTGTTGGAGAAGACTTTTGAGAGTCCCTTGGACTGCAAGGAGATCCAACCAGTCCATTCTAAAGGAGGTCAGTCTTGGGTGTTCTTTGGAAGAAATGATGCTAAAGCTGAAACTCCAATACTTTGGCCACCTGATGCAAAGAGTTGACTCATTGGAAAAGACTCTGATGCTGGGAGGGATTGGGGGCCAGAGGATAAGGAGACACTAGAGGATGAGATGGCTGGATGGCATCCCTGACTCGATGGATGTGAGTTTGAGTGATCTCCAGGAGTTGGTGATGGACAGGGAGGCCTGGCGTGCTGCAATTCATGGGGTCGCAAAGAGTCGGACATGACTGAGTGACTGAACTGAACTGAAATAGTATAGAAATTTGTCTTATATAAAAATTACTAGAATTGTTATATTGTATTTAATAGGAATTTTTTTATAATTATATATTTTCTATATTATTATGTTATTTCAAAATCTCCTTTCTTTAAGTAAGTTTTGGAAAATATCTATTAATAAAGTGTCAAGCTCTATGGCTGTATGCCTGTTCCCAGTTGTTTCTGACTCTTTGCAACCCCATGAACTGTAGCCTGCCAGGCTCCTTTTTCATGGGATTTTCCAGTTAAGAATACTGGAGTGGATTGCCATTTTTTCCCCCAGGATATCTTCCTGACCCAGGGATCGAACCTGTATCTCTTGTATCTCTTGCATTAGTAAGCAGATTCTTTACCTCTGGGGACTTCCCAGGTGGCTCAGTCCCTGGGTCAAGAAGATCCCTTGGAGGAGGAAATGGTAACCCACTCCAGTATTCTTGCTTGGAGAATCCCATGGACAGAGGAATATGGCGGGCTACAGTCCATGACGTCCCAAAGTATCAGACACCATAGCATGCAGCTAGTAACAGTAACTCACATGGGAAGCCCAAGCTCTATGATTACATGGCCATAATAAATTTATAAAAATACATATCAATGGTAAACTTTCTTGCAGTAAATTTTGTGTAATTGTACTTTCCCTAATATTTTAATGGTTACCATAACATTTTGTTTCCTTATGCTGATGTACACATTGAATGCATTAAGTGTACAATTTGTATTTTCTGATTTATTAAAAAATATTACATAACAATATTTGCATTTAGAATTTTGTTAGGTTTACAATTATTTAAAATTATTTTTATTTATGTCTCTGTTTAACTGGCTTCAGTGTCTATGGAATCTTTCAAGAATACTATATTCTCAAACTTTTTGTTTTCTTTACCTCAAAGTCTGTTGAATAGATCTTCAATTATTTTTTTCAACAGGAGGATATGATTATTAAATTTCCTAAGCCTTAATATTATTTAAGATTATCTTTATTTTGTTTCCACAGATTAAATATAAACTTTTAATTCCAGAGAAATGCAAATGCAAAGACAGCTGGCAGAATTGGAGAGGATTTTTTAAGTAAACATTTTAGAAATACTTCACTATCAAGTAAAAATAGACAACATAGAAATTACAAGAAAATTGGAGATTCAAAGGAGAAAAGCAGAAAACTAACAAAAAAGGAGACAAGTATTTAAGAAGGAAAATAGGAGAGGCAAGGTAAGAATAATTCAGCACATCTATGAACGTAGCCCAGGAGAAGAAAAGCAATGCAGTACTACTACTACTACTACTAAGTCGCTTCAGTCGTGTCTGACTCTGCGACCCCATAGATGGCAGCCCACCAGGCTCCCCCGTCCCTGGGATTCTCCAGGCAAGAACACTGGAGTGGGTTGCCATTTCCTTCTCCAATGCATGAAAGTGAAAAGTGAAAGGGAAGTCGCTCAGTCGTGTCCTTGCGACCCCATGGACTGCAGCCTACCAGGCTCCTCTGTCCATGGGATTCTCCAGGCAAGGGTACTGGAGTGGGGTGCCATTGCCTTCTCCTAAAGCAGTAGAATAGAACAAATACTAAAGACTATCATTCAAGAAAATTTCCTGAGAGAAGACAATCCTACTTATTGAAAGGACAGCCTGAAAAGTTAACCCAATATTGTTAGCACCAAGGAATATTCCAATATATCTACTGTATTTTAATAACAAAGAGAGTTGTTGTTGCTGTTCAGTCATGAAGTTGTGTTCATCTCTTGGCAACTCCATAACAAAGGGTGAGGGACCTATGAATATTCAGATAAAAAGACAAAGGAAAGAAGGTTAGATTGGTCTGAATCTATATTAAAATATTTTATGCTAAGAAAAACACAAGCCAAAGTTTTTACACAAAGCCAAAATGACCTTCAATAATAACAGTCACAAGAGTTATGAACACATAAGAATTAGAGGATATTGTTCCCAATGGCTCTCCCTGAAAACTATACAAACAAAAACTTCACATATGCTAAGAAACAATTAGAAAAGTTTCTGCATGAGATTTGCTGTGTGTGTGCATGTGCTCAGTCTTATCTGACTTGCCACCCCGTGGACTGCAGCCAGACAGGCTCCTCTGTCCATGGGATTTTCCAGGCAAGAATTCTGAAGTGGCTTGCCATTTCCTCCTCCAGGGGATCTTCCCAACCCTGGATCGAACATCTGTCTCCTGTGTCTCCTCCATTGACAAGTGGGTGTTTTACCATTGAGCCACCTGGAAATCCCCACATAGGCTGGTACCAGAGTTACTGGTAGGGTATTAATGCAGAGAGAATCAAGGGATCCTTAACTACAACTTTCTCAGCACAAACAGTAGCTGAGAAAAGGTGTTGGGTATTTTGAAGGAAGCAAAAGAGCAAATCAATTTGGAAGACTAGTTCTATAGTCAGATAATGCTGGAACAAGTCCTCCTGACATTTTACTGCCTGCAGAACCCTGAAGACAAATACTAAGAAAAGATGGCGCCTCCCCCCTCTGCCTCCACCAAAAGCACCATGAGTTATTGAACCACCTCTCCAGATTTCTAGGCAGATGAGCAGACAAGTGGAATGATCCTTGTTGAACTGCAAGATGTTAAGAGTTGCTGAAGCTGCTCTGATTGGGGAAGGTTTGTTCAAGCTTTATATATTCTCAGTTGGATGTTGTGAGTAACAAAGTATTTTTAAAAACCAATAAATACAAAAAATTGACAAATGCAAATAATTACCTTTAGTCATTTCCCCCCCCCCCTCAAAACTCTATTTTCTTTTGTTTAGTGTTACAGACAAGTCCAAAAATAACCTGATTTTATTGTTTTGTTTTGCTTTGCTTTTGTCATCTTCCTGGATGAGTGTATCCTAAACTTCAGTTTAGAAAAACAACAACAACAATAATAACAATAACATAATACTATCCTGATCTGTCTTGCAGTGTAAGTAATCTGTCTTTTGAGAAAGTATTTCCAAAAGAATGGAGAGGGCAGGATACTTTTGTCTAGTGAAACACATAGTCCTGTTTCCATTTGTTGTTTGCTCTGAAAATCGGCTTGTGTGCATCACAATTTCTGTCATCGCTTTTCATCCCTCAGTCCTTTCCTGTGTGTTCCTTCTGAGTCTACAACCAGGGCTGCTGAGAGTTCTGACTGGGAGGGAGAGAAAGGGCTTCCTCTGACCTATCGTGTGAACTGACTATAAATTCCCAGACATCAAGCCTCTCACAATCCTGTTTTCTGGTTGCTCCTCTCTCTTATATTCCCCCTGATGAGCGTTCCCAGTCATGACCTGGCCTCCCAGTTCTCACAAAATTTAATCAAATTTCTGACTTACATACAACAACCTGACGTGCGTCTGCCCTCATCTCTGCCTCTTCCCATCTTTACAACCGAAGAGTTTTCCATCCTCCCAGGTGAAGATGCTCCTTTCATCCCTTCTCAATCTGTACGTTCTTCCTGCCTGATCTCAGACAGCACGGTGCCCTCACTGACAGTCGGTATGTCAGAACTATGAATTTAGAGCCCTTGGCCTGGCCATCTCTCCAGACTTCAGATTCCTGTCTCCAACTACCTTTTAGACATTTCCATTCAAATATGTCACAGAAAATTCCAATTCAATATCTCTTAAATTTAACTGGGCATCCCCTCAGCACTCATCTAGTCTATATTTGTTCTCTCTTACAGCAGACGGAATCTTCATCACTAAGTAACCCAAGTCAGAGAAGCCTAGGTTGTCCTAGATTCATTTGTCTTTCCCATCATGCATATCAGAAGATTGCCAAATATTTTTGCTTGTACTTCCTAATCTTCAGTAAATTCTATGCATTTCTTTCCATGTCAGTATTCTTTAGCCCTCATTTCAGGCCATTATCATTCCTGATGATGACAATCTCCTCTTACTCGCTTTGTTTCCTCTTACCTGCCTCTGGATAATTCTCTACACTGCTGCAGAACAATGGTTTCAAGCCCCCAAATGATCATGCTGCTCTCTTAAACAAGTATTTAAGGCTTTATATTGAGCTCAAGATAAAGTTTGTGCTCTTTAATGTGTCTCTAGGCTTCTCATGTTCTCTCATATTTACCTTGATTCCTCCCCCTACCCTTGACTTACCCAGTCATTTCACCAACCCCATCTCTGCCTACTCACACTCCATTCCTCGTGTCCCTTGTTTTCCTCCATCCAGTCATTATCTTGTTATACATCAATCCTCTTTGGCCATTTACCAAGTTAACCCCTACTTATTCATTAGGCTTCAATTTAGATGCTATTTTATCTAAGACCTCATCCCTGACCAAGTCTTCAAACTCCCCCAATTTGTATTGTGTTCTTTTTGTATGTTTCAGTAGCAGTTTACAAAATTTTGTAAAACTTACGGCATGCTCATGCATGCTCAGTTGTATCTAACTCTTTGCGACCCAAGGACTATAGCCTGCCAGGCGCCTCTGTCCATGGGATTTCCCAGGCAAGAATCCTGGAGTGGGTTGCCATTTCCACCTCCAAGGGATCTTCCCAATCCAGGGATTGAACCTGGGTCTCCTGCACTGCAGGCAGATTCTTTACCACAGTCATCAGGGAAACCCCCAAACTTACTTCATGATATTATAAATGCCTGTTTATTTGATGATATCTCCATCTAGACTGAAGTTTTATGAGGGTAAAAATTATGTATATCTTTTTTTAAATTAACTCTACCAGAGACAAACAGTGCCTGGATATATTAGGCACATAATGAATCTTTGTGGAATGAATTAACCCGACTATATACTATTTTCCTATTTTCCAAACATCTCCTCATAGTCAAAGTCTTCAGAATTCTATTTTCTTTATCCTGTTCGCAGCCTTTTTTCCCATACAATACATAATTTCCTCTGTATGAAAATGCAAATGAGATGTGTCTTGGCCAGATGCATCTTGATACTGAATCCATAGCTGTCTCTTGTACAGCTCACTGTCCACTTGGATGACCAGCTGGAAAGAAGGCTGCTGTACTCTGATACTAGTACAAATTTAGGTATCTATTGGGAATTCTTTCATGATTCTGATAAGTGAGGCGGGATCTTCTCCTCCTCTCCTGCCCTGGTTCTCCAAGACCTTGAACCAGTAGAGTACATCAAAAGTCACAGTTCTAAAAATATGGGATTGATGAGATCCCTCCCCTGAATACTGAACCTTCCCTTGGTGGCTCAGCTGGTAAAGAATCTGCTTGCAATGCAAGAGACCTGGGTTTGATCCCTGGGTCAGGAAGATCCCTTGAAGAAGGGAATGACTACCCACTTCAATATTCTTTCCTGGAGAATTCCATGGACAAAGGAGCCTGATGGGCGATAGTCCCTGGGGTCACAAAGAGTCAGACAATATTGAGTGACCGACACTTTCACTTTGGGGGGGCTTCTCTGGTGGCTTAGACTATAAAGTATCTTCCTGCAATGCAGGAGGAGAAGACAATGGCACCCCACTCCAGTACTCTTGCCGGGAAAGCCCCATGGACGGAGGAGCCTGGTAGGCTGCGGTCCATAGGGTCACTAAGAGTCGGACACGACTGAGCAACTTCACTTTCACTTTTCACTTTCATGTGTTGGAGAAGGAAATGGAAACCCACTCCAGTGTTCTTGCCTGGAGAATCCCAGGGATGGGGGAGCCTGGTGGGCTGCCGTCTATGGGGTCGCACAGAGTCGCACACGACTGAAGCGGCTTAGCAGCAGCAGCAATGCAGGAAAGCAAGGTTTGATCCTTGGGTCAGAAAAATCCCTTGGAGAAGGAAATGGCGATCCTCTCCAGTATTCTTGCCTAGGAACTTACAGGGACAGAGGAATGTGACAGGCTACAGTTCTTGTGTTTGCAAAGAGCTGGACATTACTGAGCAATTAACACACACACATACTTGTGACTACTACTGACAGAATCCATATTTTGTCCCCACTCTTACTTCCCATCACATTGTTTCCTAGAAGTTCTTGACTCTTGAAGGACATAGGGAAAAATAGCTTGGAATTGTTACGAGGATGCGTGGGGCTGAAAATCTCAGTTCTCACATGTGACAGCAAAACATCCATGGGATTTAGAAGAATTCGAAGACCACAGTTCTCTGAATCCAATCAGACTAAACTGTTGGTGGTGTTCATTGGGGTTGAGAGGTCCTCTGACCTTTTTCCAGGTAAACTTTTTAAAGGAACAAAGCTGAATATGTTATAAGACTAAATACATATCATTTCTCCCCCTCAATCCACTGTTTTAATGTCATATTTAGTTGAAATGTATGCCCGACTCTGGGCTTCTGGTGGCTCAGTGGTAAAAACTTCACCTACAATGTGGGAGATGCTGGTTGATCCCTGGGTCAGGAAGATCCCCTGGAGAAAGAAATGGCAACCCACTCAAGTATTCCTGCCTGTAGAATCCTGTGGAGAGAGAAACCTGGTGGGCCATGGAGGTCACAAAGAGTTGAACGTGACTGAAGCGACTTAGTATAAAAAGCAGGGATACCCTGCTTTCATACTCTAGTTTCCAGCATCAGCTCTTTGTAGGGCATTCCTGATCTGAGAAAGCAGGGCATTTTGCACAGATGCACTGCTTGCAGAGGTGAAGGCTCCTTTCTTTCCTGAGTTCCCAATTTACCAATAGACATAGTCAGTTGAGTTCAGCCACTCAGTCGTGTCCAACTCTTTGTGACCCCATGAATAGCAGCACTCCAGGACTCCCTGTCCATCACTAACTCCCAGAGTCCACCCAAACCCATGTCTATTGAGTCGGTGATGTCATCCAGCCATCTCATCCTCTGTCATCCCCTTCTCCTCCTGCCCTCAATCTTTTCCAGCATCAGGGTCTTTTCTAATGCGTCAGCTCTTTGCATCAGGTGGCCAAAGTATTGGAGTTACAGCTTCAACATCAGTCCTTCCCATGAACACCCAGGACTGATCTCCTTTAGGATGGACTGGTTGGATCTCCTTGCAGTCCATGGGACTCCCAGGAGTCTTCTCCAACACCACAGTTCAAAAGCATCAATTCTTCAGCACTCAGCTTTCTTTTTAGTCCAACTTTCACATCCATACATGATTACTGGAAAAACCATAGCCTTGACTAGATAGACCTTTGTTGACAAAGTAATGTTTCTGCTTTTTAATATGCTATTTATGTTGGTCATAACTTTCCTTCCAAAGAGTAAGCGTCTTTTAATTTCATGGTTGCAGTCACCATCTGCAATGATTTTGGAGCATAAAAAAATAAAATCAGCCACTGTTTCCACTCTTTCCCCATCTATTTTCCATGAAGTGATGGGACCAGATGCCATGATCTTAGTTTTATGAATGTTGAGCTTTAAGCCAACTTTTTCACTCTCCTCTTTCACTTTTATCAAGAGACTCTTTAGTTCTTCTTCACTTTCTGCCATAAGGGTGGTGCCATCTGCATATCTGAGGTTATTGATATTTCTCCCAACTATCTTGATTCCAGCTTGTGTTTCTTCCAGTCCAGCGTTTCTCATGATGTACTCTACATATAAGTTAAATAAGCAGGGTGACAATATACAGCCTTGATATACTCCTTTTCCTATTTGGAACCAGTCTGTTGTTCCATGTCCAGTTCTAACTGTTGCTTCCTGACCTGCATACAGGTTTCTCAAGAGGCAGGTCAGGTAGTCTAGTATTCCCATCTCTTTCAGAATTTTCCACAGTTTATTGTGATCCACACAGTCAAAGGCTTTGGCATAGTCAATAAAGCAGAAATAGACATAGTAATACCAATCAATTGAATCTTCCAAGGATGAGACTATTGCCTGGAAAACTGACATATTATTTTCTTTTTCTTTTTGGTTGCACTGGGTCTTTGTTGCTGCCCAGGGGCTTTCTCTGGTTGTGGAGACTGGGGGCTCTGTAGCGGTGGTATGCAGGCTTCTCATTGTGGTGGCTTGTCTTGTTGCAGAGCACAGTCTCTAGAGTGTGTGGACTCAGTAGTTGTGGCTCACTGGCTCTAGAGTGAGGGCCCCGGAGTTGTGGTTCAGGGCCTGGCCTAGCCTAGCTGCTTCATGGCATGTGGCATCATTCCAGACCAAGGATCAAACCCGTGTCTCCTGCACTGGCAGGTGGATTCCTAGCCCCTGGACCACCAGGGCTGTCCAGAGATACTATTTTCTTACGTGCGCACACTCAGTCGCTCACTTGAGTCTGACTCTTTGGAACTCCATGGACTGTAGCCTGCCAGGATCCTATGTCCTCGGAAATTCCCATGCAAGAATGCTAGAATGGGTTCCTATTTCAGGAGAACCCTGAAATATTTCCTATTCCAGTAGATTTTTCCAACCCAGGGATCAAACCCATATCTCCTGTGTCTTTTGAATTGGCAGTTTTTATTTTCTTGCCTGTCATGTTTATCTCATCCCCAGCTTCCATAGACTGACTGAATGTTTAAACACAATGAAGATATTTCACATATAAATTCTTCTAAGTCAGAAACTTGCTTTCCAATAAAAAGGTAGGCATCTGATTAATTTCCATTGGGTTTTGTTTCATTTACATACCCTATCTTCCAAAACAGGTGGCCTAACATTAGCAAACCAAACTTGGGCCTGCTCACTGGGCCAAGCAAGAACAGGCAGCTCACGCTCAAAAGACTCAAAGTCCCCAGTGGCTATCAGGGAAAGGTTTTAAAGACAGTGGAGGGTCGCAAGGTGTATGATCAGTTCATGCACAATTTTCTGATTGGTTGATGGTGAAGTAACAGGGTGATGTTCTGAGAATTTGAATGATCAATTTTTTGGTTCCAATCTGTCTAGAGTCTCCCTATGGGTGGTCAGCATGCAGTTAACTTCCACCTGGTGGAGGTTTTAGTGTCTGCCAAACAACTCATGGACAGGGCTCAAGATATCCCTTGAGGAGGAACTAAAGGTCCCTGACTTTGTTTTATAGCTAAACTATTATTGTTTTGCCTTGCTTGTTTTCCTTTGTTTCTGCATTTCCTCACTTCTCTGATTAAATTTGCTCTTTGAAATTTGGAGAAGGCCTAGAAGGCTAAAGCTTTTCCATAAACAAGAAACAAGGTTCATGGTGGGGAGGATAGCGGGTGTCTGTCCCTGGGAAAGCCCCACAGAACCTTGACAGTTTCACTTATAGAATAGTAAAATGGCCATTTAAGACTCTGGTAATGTGTCAGACAATCACTCTGTCAAATTGAAATGCTCTTCTACAAGGATATATGGATCTTTTGAACTAATGTATAATCTAAACCCTTATGGCAGAAAGTGAAGAGGAACTAAAAAGCCTCTTGATGAAAGTAAAAGAAGAGAGTGAAAAAGTTGGCTTAAAGCTCAACATTCAGAAAACGAAGATCATGGCATACGGTCCCATCACTCCATGGGAAATAGATGGAGAAAGAGTGGAAACAGTGTCAGACTTTATTTTTGGGGGCTCAAAAATCACTGCAGATGGTGACTGCAGCCATGAAATTAAGAGACACTTACTCCTTGGAAGGAAAGTTATGACCAACCTAGTTAGCATATTCAAAAGCAGAGACATTTTTTTGCCGACTAAGGTCCGTCTAATCAAGGCTATGATTTTTCCAGTAGTCGTGTAAGGATGTGAGAGTTGGGCTGTGAAGAAGGCTGAGTGCTGAAGAATTGATGCTTTTGAACTGTGGTGTTGGAGAAGACTCTTGAGAGTCCGTTGGACTGCAAGGAGATCCAACCAGTCCATTCTGAAGGAGATCAACCCTGGGATTTCTTTGGAAGGAATGATACTAAAGCTGAAGCTCCAGTACTTTGGCCACCTCATGTGAAGAGTTGGCTCATTGGAAAAGACTTTGATTCTGGGAGGGATTGGGGGCAGGACGAGAAGGGGATGACAGAGGATGAGATGGCTGGATGGCATCACTGACTCGATGGATGTGAGTCTGAGTGAACTCCGGAAGCTGGTGATGGACAGGGAGGCCTGGCGTGCTCCATTTCATGGGGTCACAAAGAGTCGGACATGGCTGAGCGACTGAACTGAACTGAACTGATAATCTAAACCAATATACGTTGTTTTCTTCTCAATGTTTGCATCTCTGTTCTATAATTCTTCACTCTGCTTTTTAGAGATTTTACCATCTAAAGAACTAATGTTCCATCAAGAGAAATGGTTTTTATTGAGTGGATACTTCTACTTACCCTTTTTGGGATCTCCATGTTGGGAAAAATTGGAAGGGTAGACATGCTAAAAACAAACAAACAAATACTAACAACAATAACAAACCAAGTAATCCCTGTGATACCTCTTTGTACAACTAGTTCCAGTGTTCAAATTCAGTGGAATGCTATGTTAATAACAATGTCAAGGTGCAGATTTCTCAAAAATAAAGGTTTATCATTATGCCATTAAATAAAGAACTTAAACTTGCTGAAGCACAGGTTGAAGGTAAAATGAAAAGGAGAAGAGTTATATTGTGACTAGCTATCAAAACAACTGCTGTAGCAGTTTTTTGCTCTTCCCTTCTTGCTGTGTCATGAAAGTGAAAGTGAAAGTCGCTCAGTCCTGTCTGACTCTTTGTGACTCCATGGACTATACAGTCCATGGATTCCTCTAGGTTAGAATACTGGAATGAGTAGCCTTTCCCTTCTCCAGGGGATCTTCCCAACCCAGGGATCGAACCCCAGTCTCCTGAATTGAAGGCAGATTCTTTACCAACTCAGCTATCAGGGAAGCCCCTTGCTGTGTCATGTATATATTTTAACTATTTTTCCTTTCCATTCCTCTTCCTAGCTCCCATTATTGAATTTCAAGGTTGTGGTGACAGACAACTAAAAGTTAATGCATAGATACCAGACTATCCATTCAGGATTTTGACAAAACTAGAGAATGGACATCATTCCAAAGTTCTGTGCTTGAGTCAGAGGAACCATCTGAGAAAATCTGAAGAGGAAGTGTGTGTGTGTTTATGATGGGGAGGAGTATATGGATTTATGAAGGAGTAGTTGCATCATATGTTTTGGAGCTATAAGTTTAAGAAAGTGATAAATAAATATTGGAGAACTAAAGGAGTGGAGCTTAGTGGAGTTTGTTCAGCTTTGGCTACCCAGAAATGAAATACATTTTCCTTTTGAGGAAATTCCAAAATCAGTGGGAGGGAAAGCTCCACATTCTTTTTTGGAAACTAAAGTAAGTCAGTTGTTTCTACTTTTTCTGAGACAGGGCATGGATTTGACCTAAACTTATCCAATCCAGGGTCTACATTCACAGGGAATTTAAGCGATTGGTAGCATGACAGAGGAGTCTACCTATAGTGTCAGTGATGTCACTAGTGAGTGCTTCAGTGGTTGCAGTTCCTATTACATCATCCCAACTCTACAGTCTCAATGGTTAGATGAACTACATTCTTGCTGCCTAGTTTTCCTGGCTCTCCGTGTTTCTTCACCTGGTTCCCCAATAATCTTACTGAATCAGGAAGCTCCCTGACATTCTTCCAGGAATTATTTTTTTCTGCATAAGTAAAAACTACTTATGCATAACTCCCAGAGTTATGGAGTAGAAAATGGCAACCTACTCCAGTATTCTTATGGAGAATTCCAGGGACAGAGGGGCCTGGCAGGCTATGGTCCATGGGGCCACAAGCGTCGGACAGGACTGAAGTGACTTAGTGTAGCCGCAAGCAAGAGTTAATATCTACTGTTTGCAGCTGAGAATGCTGTTACTAGCACTAAATCCAGGGCCTAAAGAATGGTAGAAAAGGGTAAATGTTTAAGCAATTTGGCCAACAAGAGCAAATGACCATGAATGTAGGGTCTGTGTTTGTAGCCAGAGTGCCTGATGTGACAATGCCTGTGACCTCAGGCCTTCCCCATTTACATTATTGAAAAAGGAATGTTTCAGTTCTTTCATCATGAGTTCTTTCCAAGGCCTTGCTTTCCTTAGGTCTTCTTTGGAAAAATGAACATGAGTTTTACTTTTGTGAAGAAGTCCTACACATAAACATAAATTGCATAAGAAGATCCACTTTGATAATAGAATTTATGAGTTGGTTATAACCATGACTTTCCAAAAGAACAGGCTTGATTTATTGATGCTGTAAAAGTAAAAACTGGCAAATAACTACACAACCAACCATCATCTCTCATAAATATAAGACCCAAAATAAAGCAGAGGTGTAATGTTTTCTAGATAATTGGAATTTTCACCTAGAGCAAAGCATAACCTGTCTGTTGTGAAAATAGGCAACAAACTTTCAAAACAGAGGAACTGAGGGACAATTTCCTATTCATAGTTTTGTTCACTCTAGAGATAGTTGTGAAAATCTGCAAGCTGAATTTTTGTAGATAATACAAAAACTCTTCATGCAATTTTAATCATTATAATTAGCCACTCTGAAAACTTTCTTTCATCTCTCAATTTGTGAAAGGGACAGATTTTCAAACTAAAAAAAAAATATGTTTTTAATCTCTTACCCTATAATACTCAACTGAATATTTTTTCTAATTTTTAGTAAAATTTTATTTTATTACCTTTTTTACAAATGTACAACTCATCATCATATTTATATATTCAGTGGAAGGCTAAAAGATTGATATTTTGTAAGCAAAAATCATCCTGAATATTTTATAATTTTATCTCCATCTTAATAATTTATAATGCAGCATGCAGAATAAGATGGGTATGAATGAAGTTTGACTAAATATTCACAGTTTGGGAATATCTGGGTTCATTTGCTAACACTTTTCAAAAAAAAATAAGCACAGAAAAATATTCATTACAATTAAATTATTTCAGTACTCAGTTCAGTTCAGTTCAGTCACTCAGTCGTGTCTGACTCTTTGCGACCCCATGAATCGCAGCACGCCAGGCGTCCCTGTCCATCACCAACTCCCCGAGTTCACTCAGACTCATGTCCATCGAGTCAGTGATGCCATCCAGCCACCACATCCTCTGTCGTCACCTTCTCCTCCTGCCCCCAATCCCTCCCAGCATCAGAGTCTTTTCCAATGAGTCAACTCTTTGCATGACGTGGCCAAAGTACTGGAGTTTCACCTATAGCATCCCCACAAAAGCCTGCATTGTGGTAAGTAAACCTGAGGGCTTCTCTATCCACAGTATTAATATATTTTAAGTGTCTGTGCAGACCAGGTGAGGAAACAGGCACAATAGGAGCTTGATGATATGTTATCTATTTTTACAAATGATTTTTTCTATCATTTATAAAAGTGAGTAATCCTGGAAGTGGTCAAACAAGTGGCTTAACCCTTTCCTATCAGGAAGCTTCCATAAGGCTCTTATCCTTATCCCTCAGAGGCAGACAGAATGAAAACTACAAACACAGAAAACTAATCAAACTGATCACATGGACCACAGCCTTGTTTAACTCAGTGAAACTATGAGCCATGCAGTGTAGGGCCATCCAAAATGGATGGGTCATGGTGGAGAGTTCTGACAAAACATGGTCCACTAGAGAAGGCAATGGCAAACTACTTCAGTATTCTTCCCTTGAGAACCCCATGAATAGTATGAAAGGCAAAAAGATAGGACACTGAAAGATGAACTCCCCAGGTTGTAGGTGCCCAAAATACTGCTAGAGGAGAGTGGAGAAATAACACCAGAAAGAATGAAGAGAGGAGCCAATGCAAAAACAATGCCCAGCTGTACATGTGAGTGGTGATGGAAGTAAAGTCCAATACTGTAAAGAACAATATTGCATAGGAATCTGGAATGTTAGGTCTATGAATCAAGGTAAATTGGAAATGGTCAAACACTTGGAAAGAGTGAACACTGACATTTTAGGAATCAACATTTTAGTGAACTAAAATAAACTAAATTTTAGTGATTTTAGTGAACTAAAATCGACATTTTAGTGAAATAAATTGGACTGGAATGGGAGAATTTAACTAAGATGGCCATTTTATCTACTACTGTGGGCAATAATCCCTTAGAAGAAATGGAGTAGCCCTCAGAGCCAAAAAAAGAGTCTGAAATGCAGTGCTTGGGTGCAGTCTCAAAAATGACAGAATGATCTCTGTTCATTTCCAAGGGAAACTATTCAATATCACAGTAATCCAAGTCTATGCTCCAACCAGTAATGCTGAAGAAGCTGAAGTTGAACAGTTCTAAGAAGGCCTACAAGACCTTCTAGAACTAACATCCAAGAAATATGTCCTTTTCATTTAGGGGGCTGGAATGAGAAAGTAGGAACTCAAGAGATATATGTTGTAACAGGAAAATTTGACTTGGAAAACAGAAAGAAGCAGGTCAAAGGCTAACAGAGTTTGGCCAAGAGAATGCACTGGTCATAGCAAACACATTCTTCCAACAACACAAGAGAAAACTATACTCATGGACATCACCAGATGGCCAATACCGAAATCAGATTGATTATATTCTTTGCAGCGAAAGATGGAGAAGCTCTATACAGTCAGCAAAAAAAAGACCAGGAGCTGACTGTGGCTTGGATCATGAACTCCTTATTGCAAAATTCAGGCTAAAATTGAAGAAAGTATGGAAAACGACTAGACCAGTCAGTTCAATTCAGTTCAGTCACTCAGTCATGTCCGACTCTTTGTGACCCCATGAACTACAGCACGCCAGGCCTCCGTGTCCATCACCAACTTCCAGAGTTCACACAGACTGATATCCATTGAGTCAGTAATGCCATCTAGCCATCTCATGCTCTGTCGTCCCCTTCTCCTCCTGCCCCCAATCCCTCCCAGCATCAGAGTCTTTTCCAATGAATCAATTCTTCGCATGAGGTGGTCAAAGTACTGGAGCTTCAGCTTTAGCATCATTCCTTCCAAAGAAATCCCAAGGTTGATCTCCTTCAGAATGGACTGGTTGGATCTCCTTGCAGTCCAAGGCACTCTCAAGAGTCTTCTCCAACACCACAGTTCAAAAGCATCAATTCTTCGGGCGCTCAGCCTTCTTCAAAGCCCAACTCTCACATCCATACATGACCACAGGAAAAACCATAGCCTTGACTAGACGGACCTTAGTCGGCAAAGTAATGTCTCTGCTTTTGAATATGCTAACTAGGTTGGTCATAACTTTTCTTCCAAGGAGTAAGCATCTTTTAATTTCATGGTTTCAGTCACCATCTGCAGTGATTTTGGAGCCCAAAAAAATAAAGTCTGACACTGTTTCCACTGTATCCCCATCTATTTCCCATGAAGTGATGGGACCGGATGCCATGGTCTTCATTTTCTGAATGTTGAGCTTTAAGCCAACTTTTTCACTCTCCTCTTTTACTTTCATCAAGAGGCTCTTCAGTTCCTCTTCACTTTCTGCCATAAGGGTGGTGTCATCTGCATATCTGAGGGTATTGATATTTCTCCTGGCAATCTTGATTCCAGCTTGTGTTTCTTCCAGTCCAGCGTTTCTCATGATGTACTCTGCATAGAAGTTAAATAAGCAGGGTGACAATATACAGGCTTGACATACTCCTTTTCCTATTTGAAACCAGTCTGTTGTCCCATGTCCAGTTCTAACTGTTGCTTCCTGACCTGCATACAGATTTCTCAAGAGGCCGGTCAGGTGGTCTGGTATTACTATCTCTTTCAGAATTTTCCACAGTTTATTGTGATCCACACAGTCAAAGGCTTTGGCATAGTCAATAAAGCAGAAATAGATGTTTTTCTGCAACTCTCTTGCTTTTTCCATGATCCAGCAGGTGCTGGCAATTTGATCTCTGGTTCCTCTGCCTTTTCTAAAACCAGCTTGAACATCAGGAAGTTCACAGTTCACGTATTGCTGAAGTCTGGCTTGGAGAACTTTGAGCATTACTTTACCAGCATGTGAGATGAGTGCAATCGTGCAGTAGTTTGAGCATTCTTTGGCATTGCCTTTCTTTGGAATTGGAATGAAAACTGACCTTTTCCAGTCCTGTGGCCACTGCTGAGTTTTCCAAACTTGCTGGCATATTGAGTGCAGCACTTTCACAGCATCATCTTTTAGGATTTGAAATAGCTCAACTGGAATTCCATCACCTCCACTAGCTTTGTTCATAGTGATGCTTTCTAAGGCCCACTTGACTTCACATTCCAGGATGTCTGGCTCTAGGTGAGTGATCACACTATTGTGATTATCCGAGTCATGAAGCTCTTTTTGTACAGTTCTTCTGTGTATTCTTGCCACCTCTTCTTCATATCTTCTGCTTCTGTTAGGTCCATACCATTTCTATCCTTTATCGAGCCCATCTTTGCATGAAATGTTCCCTTGGTATCTCTCATTTTCTTGAAGAGATCTCTAGTCTTTCCCATTCTGTTGTTTTCCTCTATTTCTTTGCATTGATCGCTGAAGAAGACTTTCTTATCTCTTCTCGCTATTTGTTGCAATTCTGCATTTAGATGCTTATATCTTTCCTTTTCTCCTTTGCTTTTCACCTCTCTTCTTTTCACAGCTATTTGTAAGGCTTCCCCAGACATTTTGCTTTTTTGCATTTCTTTTCCGTGGGGATGGTCTTGATCCCTGTCTCCTGTACAATGTCATGAACCTCAGTCCATAGTTCATCAGGCACTCTATCTATCAAATCTAGTCCCTTAAATCTATTTCTCACCTGCACTGTATAATCTTAGGGGATTTGATTTAGGTCGTACCTGAATGATCTAGCAGTTTTCCCTACTGTCTTCAATTTAAGTCTGAATTTGGTAATAAGGAGTTCATGATCTAAGCCACAGTCAGCTCCTGGTCTTGTTTTTGCTGACTGTATAGAGCTTCTCCATCTTTGGCTGCAAAGAATATAATCAGTCTGATTTCGGTGTTGACCATCTGGTGATGTCCATGTGTAGAGTTTTCTCTTATGTTGTTGGAAGAGGGTGTTTGCTATGACCAGTGCATCTTCTTGACAAAACTCTTAGTCTTTTCCCTGCTTCATTCTGCATACCGAGGCCAAATTTGCCTGTTACTCCAGGTGTTTCTTAACTTCTTACTTCTGCATTCCAGTCCCCTATAACGAAAATGACATCTTTTTTGGGTGTCAGTTCTAAAAGTTCTTGTAGGTCTTCATAGAACCATTCAACTTCAGCTTCTTCAGGGTTACTGGTTGGGGCATAGACTTGGATTACCATGATATTGAATGGTTTGCCTTGGAGATGAACAGAGATCATTCTGTCGTTTTTGAGATTGCATCCAAGTACTGCATTTTGGACTCTCTTGTTGACCATGATAACTGTTCCATTTCTTCTGAGGGATTCCTGCCTGGAGTAGTAGATATAATGGTCATCTGAGTTAAATTCACCCATTCCAGTCCATTTTAGTTTGCTGATTCCTAGAATGTCGATGTTCACTCTTGCCATCTCTTGTCTGACCACTTCCAATTTGCCTTGATTCATGGACCTGACATTTCAGGTTCCTATTGCTCTTTACAGCATCAGACCTTGCTTCTATCACCAGTCACATCCACAACTGGGTATTGTTTTTGCTTTGGCTCCATCCCTTCATTCTTTCTGGAGTTATTTGTCCACTATCTCCAGTAGTGTGTTGGGCACCTACTGACCTGGGGAGTTCCTCTTTCAATATCCTATCATTTTGCCTTTTCATACTGTTCATGGGATTCTCAAGGCAAGAATACTGAAGTGGTTTGCCATTCCCTTCTCCAGTGGACCACATTCTGTCAGGTATGACCTAAATCAGATCCCTTATGATTATACAGTGGAAGTGAGAAATTGATTCAAGGGATTAGATCTGATAGACAGAGTGCCTGAAAAACTATGGATGGAGGTTTGTGACATTGTACAGGAGGCATTGATCAAGACTATCCCCAAGAAAAAGAAATCTAAAAAAGGCAAAATGGTTGTCTGTGGAGACTTTACAAATAGCAGTGAGAAGAGGAGAAGCTAAAGACAAAGGCAAAAAGGAAAGATATACCCATTTGCATGCAGAGTTCCAAGAAAAGCAAGAAGAGATAAGAAAGACTTCCTCACTGATCAATGCAAAGAAATAGAGACAATAGAATGAGAAAGACTAGAGATCTCTTCAAACAAATTAGAAATATCAGGGGAATGTTTCATGCAAAGATGGGCACAATAGAGGACAGAAATGTTATGGACCTGACAGAAGCTGAAGATATTGAGAAGAGTTGGCAAGAACACACAGAACTGTACATAAAAGATCTTCATGACCCAGATAAGCACGGTGGTGTGATCACTCACCTAGAGCCAGATATCCTGGAATAAGAAGCCAAGGGGCCTTAGGAAGCACCACTATTAACAAAGCTAGTGGATGTGATAGAATTCCAGTTAAGCTATTTAAATCCTAAAAAATGATGCTGTGAAAGTGCTGTGCCAGCAAATTTGGAACCCTCCGCAGTGGCCACAAGACTGGAAAAGGTCAGTTTTCACCTCAATCCCAAAGAAAGGCACTGCCAAAGAATGTTCAAACTACTGCATAATTGCATTCACCTCACACACTACCAAAGTAATGCTCAAAATTCCAAAGCCAGGCTTCAACAGTATGTCAACTGTGAACTTCCAGATGTTCAAGCTGAATTTAGAAAAGACAAAGGAACCAGAGATCTAATTATCAATATCCTTTGGATCATCCAAAAATCAAGAAAGTTCCAGAAAAACATCTACCTCTGCTTTATTGAATATCCCAAAGCCTTTGACTGTGTGGATCACAACAAACTGTGGAAAATTCTTAAAGAGATGGGAATACCAGACCACCTGACCTGCCTCCTGAGAAATCTGTATGCAGGTCAAGAAGCAACATTTTAGAACCAGACATGAAACAATAGACTGGTTCCAAATTGGGATAGTAGTATGTCAAGGTTGTATATTGTCACCGTGGTTATTTAACTTATATGCAGAGTACGTCATGAGAATGCCAGGCTGGATGAAGCACAGTCTGGAATCAAGATTGCTGGGAGAAATATCAGTAACCTCAGATATGCATATGGCACCACCCTTATGGCAGAAAGTAAAGAGAAACTAAGAAACCTCTTGATGAAAGTGAAAGAGGAGAGTGAAAAAGTTGGCTTAAAGCTCAACATTCAGAAAACTAGGATCATGGCATCTGTTACCATCACTTCATGGCAAATAGTCTGAGAAACAATGGAAACAGTGAGAGACTTTATTTTAGGGGGCTCCAAAGTCACTGCAGATGGTGACTGCAGCCATGAAATTAAAAAGAGACTTATTTTTTGGGAGAAAATGTATGGCCAAGCTAGATAGCATATTAAAAAGCAGAGACATTACTTTGCCAACAAAGATCTGTCTAGTCAAAGCTGTTGTTTTTCTAGTAGTCATGTATGGAGGTGAGAGTTAAACTATAAAGAAAGCTGAGTGCCAAAGAACTGATGCTTTTGCACTGTGGTGTTTGAGAAGACTCTTGAGAGTCCTTTGGACTGCAGGGAGATCAAACCAGTCAAGCCTAAAGGAAATCAGTCCTGAATATTCATTGAAGGGACTGATGCTAAAACTGAAACTCCAATACTTTGTCTACCTGATATGAAGAACTGACTCATTGGAAAAGACCCTGATGCTGGAAAAGATTGTAGGTGGGAGGAGAAGGGGACTGCAGAGAATGAAATGTTTGGATGGCACCACCGACTCGATGAGCATGAGTTTTAGCGAGCTTCAGGAGTTCTTGATGGACAGGGAAGCCTGGCATGCTGCAGTCCATGGGGTCACAAAGAATCAGACATGACTGAGCGACTGAACTGAACTGAACCTTCCGGAATGCACAGTACACCACCTGAGAACAGAAGCAGCTAAGATCTCAGGGATAGAGGCTGAAGGAGAGTTACAAACTTGTGACTCATGAACTGAGTGTAACTTGTAAGTATGTTTTACCTGGACTTCCCATGGGTTAAAAATTAGTTAGACAAAGAAAATACTATGTATGATACCATAATGGATGGATACATGTCATCATATATTCTTTCAAACCCATAGAATGTATACCACCAAGAGTAAACCCTGATGTAAACTATGGACTTTGAGTGATTATAATGTGTACACTTGGGTTCATCATCATTGGCTATTACCAATGCACTAGTCTGGTGAGGAATGTTAATAATGGGTGAGCCTAGGCATGTGTGTGGGCAGAGGGTATATGGAAAATCTCTGTTCCTTATTAATTTTGCAGGGAGCCTAAAACTGCCTTTTAAAAGTATTTATTCATTTTTTTAATGGAAAGCACTGCTTACATAAATCTTCCACAGCTCCTTGTATTAGGAGTTGAATTATCTTCCCAATGCAGATGTTGAAGTGCCACTCTCTAGCACCTTAGAATAAGATCTTATCTGGAAATAGATGCAGATGTCATTGCACAGATAAATAGTTAAGATGATGTCATACTGAAGCGAGTTTCCCTGGTGGCTCAGCAGTAAAGAATCTACAGGGCAGGAGACACAGGAGACATGGGTTTGATCACTGGATTGCAAAGATTCCCCTGGAGGAAGACATGGCAACACATGCCAGCATTCTTGCTTGGAGAATCCCATGGACAGAGGAGCATGATGGGCTACAGCTCATGGATTTGCAAAGAGTTGAACAGGACTGAAGTGCAAGCATGCATACTGGAGTATTCTGGGCCCCCAGTTCAGTATGACTAGTGCCACTATAAAAAGGGTAAATTTGGACATAGAAGTGCACACTGGGAGATCATCATGTGAAGAAGAAGGCAGAGTTTGGGTGACGCTTTGACAAAACAAAGAATAATGTTTGCCAGGAAACACCAGAAGCTAGGGGAGAGGCATGAAACACATTCTTTCCCATCACCCTCAGAGGAAACCATCCCTACCGACACCTTAATCTCAGACTAGCTGCCTCCAGAACCAGGAGACAATAAATATTTGTTGTTGATGCTACTGACCTAAGTCACTCAGCCATGCAGCCCTAGGAAATGAAGGCAAATTGCATATAGAATTTCTGTTTTCAGATTCTCTGAAAATAGCCAGGCTTGACAACACTCAGTAAATCAGCTAGAAAAGAAAAGTTCTGCAGTTCACCAAAGGCCCAGACAGGCTGTTTTAATAATTCAAATTTTCTTCTTGATGCCTGACACCACCTTGAAAGAAGATGGTCAGGAAATTTGGGAAGAACCTAAATAAATATAATGTGACAAAGCATTCTCTTGTGATCTTTAAAATGAATGAAGTTTCTGAACATAAAGAAAAGAAAACTAAAGAAAATTTTAAAAGCTACCCAGGGAGTGCCTGATAACCCCAATTTTAAAGAATTCTTTAAAAATAAAAAAGGATATCTTCATCTTAAAGATAGGGGGGAAAAAAAAAAGCTTCCCTGGTGGCCCAAGAGATAAAGAAACTGCCTGCAATGTAGGAGACCTGGGTTCAATCCCTGGGTTGGGAAGATACCCTGGAGAAGGGAATGGCAATCCACTCCAGTATTCTTGCCTGGGAAATCCCATGGACAGGGGAGCCTGGTGGGCTGCAGTCCATGGGTTGCAAAGCATCAAACATGACTGAGCACTTCATACTTTTACAAAGATTAAAAAGGGGAAAAGTAAGGGCAGAAATAGCATAGAAAAGTTAAGTAAATACAACTGTGATAATGATGCCAAAGGACTCCTGGATCCCCTAAATTAAGACTTTTGTGCATTAGAGGAAGACGGAAAGGATATCCTAACTGCTTGAGGGATCTGTTGATGCTGAGAGAAAGCTCTGGAAAAGCCACTACTGACACAGTCAAAAGACAGGGCCCAAGAAAGACATGCATCTGGTTAAAGCACATGCTTCTTCACTTAAATTCCACTTAGAACAAGATCAAGCCACAAAATCGAGAAAAATTACATCCCCGGATTCTCAGAAATGTTGATCACTGACCTGCTGCTGATAACGCATGAGAAACAGTAGGGAATGAGAGAGGGTCTTGAAGACGGGACATGGACAATAATATTATAGTTTTCAAAGAATGAATGAGTTGAAAATCTTTAGAAAATGCTGACAATAAATCTGATAAAGTTCCCTAGGAAATTAAAAAAAAAAAACAAACACAACACTATGACTCAAATGTATGTTGGAAATTAAGAGAAAAAAAGTGATTTGATTTAAAAATCTAGAAGTCCAAAAAAAAAAACAAAAACAGTCAAGTAGCAAGTAGAGGCACCAGAGAGGTGACCCACCTTCTACTAGTCTGCTTCTCTTACTTTTCCAAGCCACACTGGACGCCAGCTTCACACTCCTACTATGTGCTTCTGCTTCTCAGTCTTTGCACCACCTGCTCCTTCATTCTGGAACTCTCCCCCTGAAGGGATCTGCAAGCCTTGTGCCCTTTCTTTTAAGGTTCTATTCCAGGGTCACCTTCTGTTTGAGGCCTTCCCTGGTGATCTTATATTCCAGCCTCCCTGCCCCCCCATCCATGCCATACTCTGACTTTAATTTTCTTCATTATAGTTATCTTTTTTTCCTTAGTTTTTTTTCTTTATTTTTCCTTAATAAATACCACATGCACTTCAAAATTATACCAGTACTATTCCAGAGGCTTTAAAAATATTGACTCAGTTAATCCTCTGATAACTCTAAGAAAGAAACACTATTAATAGCATCCTCCCCATTTTGCAGTTGGGAGGACTAAACACAGAGCAGCTGGAATGATGGTAAGCAGTGGAGTTGTGTCTGAATACAGAAAATCCAGCTTCAGAGTCAGATATTTACTGTTTTGCTATTCTGCCACTGTCTAAAATATCTTGTATTTAACTTATCTATTGTGTATCATCTTTCTCCATATCCTTTCCCCAAAAATGTAAGCTCTATAAGGGCAGACTTTTATTTTTTTTCCATTTCACTTTTGCTCTTAGAATAAGGTATGACATGTTGGAGAGCAAGTTGCTCAGTCATGTCCTTTTCTTTGTGATCCCATGGACTGTCACCTGCCAAGTTTTTCTGCCCATAGTATTTCCCAGGCAAGAGTACTGGAGTAAGTAGCCATTTCCTTCTCCCGGGGATCTTCCACTGGAAGTGCTCAGTAAATGTCTTGTTAAGTAAGTACAATGCAAATATAAGAGGTTGGAAATGGAAGAGTCTTCTTTTGTAGAGTAAGACTCTCCTCTTGTTAATAACAGAGATTAAAGGCTATTAATTGTTGAATCCTAGATTTCTGGCAGAATGCTTGGCTTGTGTTGTGAGAGAGGAGAGGAAGTGAAGAATTGGAAGGCAAGCTGGAAATATGAGGTACTTAGTAGAACATGAGCTAGGATAGTTCAACGTCCTGAAAATTCATAGAAACGAGATTTATCAGTAATGAGAGAGTGGTTCTTTATTAAAGGAAGGCAGGGACAATGGCTTTACATTTTGCATTCAACCACTCTAGTCACAAATAAAGTAATCTGTCATTAAAATAGGAAGACATTTTAATGATAGATATCTGTTAAACATTGCTCATATTTAAGCCATTTTGGTAAGTGCTAATGAGGCCTCCCAGCCCGGAAAAGTCCTGCAAGACAGAATCTGATAATCAAAATGGTACCACTGTGTAGAAACAGCAAAAGCAACAATAGAGAACAACAGAAGTGCTGAAGGGCATCAAGTTCCCTGTGATCTGTGCCTAAAGGTAAATGTTTTCAGAAGAGCCTAGGGTCACAGCAGATTGGCAAAATATACTTCTAGAAATCTTTGCCTCTCATTAGCATAAATGTGTGTCTTCATGAGTATAAAATCAACTTCAGTCAATAAACAAAAGGCAGGATTACTAACATAAATGATTGTAAGAAAACTATTAATGACCAAATAGCATTAGATGCCAGCATGATCTTACCTAATGCTGTCAGTGTTTGAAGGAAAAGCATTCAGATTTCTAATCTGTTGAGGAATATTAACATAATGTGGCTTTGAAAAATTTTAAAGACCTCATAATTAATTTAATCACCATTTTGCATAGCATTCCCACTTGTAATCTGCATTTTTGCTTTTAAAATTCTTACTATATAGCTGTCATTCTGATCTAATGAAATGCTTCTTACTTAGGAAGAGATGAAATTTTCCAATGTTGAGGCTACACAGACATGAAGATTGAAACATGTGTCTGTTACTGCAATTTCACCATGGTAGACTAATTGCAGAGGCCTGTGGGTATGGATTGATGTTGCTGAGTAGTCAGCCTTTACTGCCATCGCTTTCAGGGCAATTTGCATAGCATGGCTCATAGTGTTTTATGATTTTTCTTTTAAAAATAATTCTACTTGTTAGTCACTAAATCTATTTAACTCTTCCAGTGCTGAATAGCATCTGGGGCACGTCTGCACAGCAAGTGCACATATCCTCACTCTGAAAGGGCCAAGGGGGTTTGGAAAGGGTATCCCAGCTGCTGCGGTTCCATCTGTCCATCCTCTAGGAAGATTATCACTGTAGGCTGGTCTCCCTAGGAAGTAGGTCCTGAAGCAAAAAAGAGTATTTGGGAGGTTTGTTGTGTAAGTGCTCACAGGATTAACACACGTGGAAGAGAAGCAAGGAGGATTAGGTGGAGGGAGAAGTTGGACTACGATGCAGTCTGCATGAAAACCTAGACTAACTCTCAGGGGACTTCAGAAGAGGAGACGGTGCCTCAGAGCTGGCCCAAGTTATGGCAAGAAGGATGGGCTTTTATATCTTCCCTCCCCCCAGCATTGATTGATCCTGGGTAGGGGATGATTCAGAAATCCGAAGAAATCCTTGAAGATGGCTGATGGCTATGGACTGTCTGCCAAAGACCCTCCCACCAGCTGGGAAAATAAATCCTTTATTCCTGAAGAGGGACAAACCTGGGTGGGACATCACAGCGTCTGCCATAATCATCATGTATCTACTACTGACAAAGGAACCAAGTTCCTAACCACCTAACCAAGTATGACCTGCTGACTTTCATGAGAAGGTCTTTCAATGGAATAGTCAAGAATCTCTTCCTCATTGCCTGGTAATTTAATGTATTGTTAATCATCAAAATTAACTCCATAATTATGAGCAATTTAAAGGGATGTTTGGAAATTCCAGTCATTTGTCTCACATCTGAGAGAAATAAGATGATTATATTACTGCAAGTTTATATAGAAATATACTGATTTTTCTATCTCAGTCAACATAGGTACTAAAGGTTAGTATTTGCATGACCTTTTTGGACTGGAGATGATGTTTTCAAGAGACTTACTAATGGTCAGGTTTTCCTGATAATGCTTTTTCTGGAGGGGAGGGGACTACACTAAAAGGAAGTTTGTATACTATGGGGATGTATTGCCTCTACCATGTTATAGTTTTTACTTTGTACGTTGATACAGTTACTCTTATAGGACATTTCTGAAGGAAGCAACAGAAGAACAGTTTTGAAATGACACATCGGTCGTGGAGACATTGACTTTACACTTGCTGTAATGCCAAAGGGAATGTGTTCACTTCATGGAATCTTTGCATTTGAATCAAGGGGAAACAACTGAAGTTAGCACAGGCGAAGGCTTAGAACATGGTTCAAATTTAAACACAAACAGAGGGTAATCTGGCCTGGCACAGTCTGGCCACTGCAGCAGTGTATCTGAAGGTTATGTTTTATGTTTATTAGCTCCATCCAGATGGTGTTTTATGTCCTTAATAACTTTGTCCCTGACTAAGCCATGAACCTACCATTTGACAAACACAGTAGGAAATGTCTATCAGCAGAAAAGTCATTTTATAATCAGAAACATTACTTGAACCATTTGGAATACGTTTTGAAAGAGTTTTACTCCTTTTATGGGTCAATGCCTACAGTTTTTTATTGACAAACACAAGCTTTTCCAAACAACCAAAATTCAGTGAGAACCTAGAATTCCTTTATTTATGCTAATATTTCATATGAGTAGTAACTTTCATTGCAAAGGATCAAATTGCTTTGATGTACATTTATTCATCTTTATATGTCCATAAAATTAGAGTATGTATTAATATTCCATGGTTACAAAGAGACTGAAAAACAGAAGTTCTGAGGCCATCCTGTGAATTTCCTAAACTAATCCTGATTTCTCCTGGCTTTGTGCACAGAACTCTGTTGAGATCAGTCTGCACACTGCTCTTAGGGAAACTTGTAAGTAGGCTTTTTGTGATGGGCATTTATGTCACTAAGTTTTGATTCCAGATTTCAACCTCATTGAGGGTAGCTGTTATGTTTTATATCTCTGTGTTTCAGGGCACTGATTTTAGACAGTCAACATATATGCATGGATTTTACTGAAGTAATTCACTCTTTGTCTTCCTAAACTCTGATCTTTAACTCTCTTGTGAAGAGTGGAGGAAATATTTTCAATATTAAAAAAAATTCTTCTGGATTTTTCAGTGAGAACAAAAATTTATCTGGAAATAATTTTAGATCAGAAAAATACTGTTTTAATGTCTATTTTAATTTTAAAACATTTGGTGTTTTTAATCCCATTTAGTTTTAATTTCAAATCCCATCTCTTTCCTTTCTTCTTTTCTTCCTTTCTTTGTTCCTTTATTATTATTTTTTTGATTCAATAAACACTTATTGAAGTGTTGATTATGTACCAAGAACCATGCTAGGCATATAATTATTTAAGAAAAATGTGAGTGTTCAAATTTTTCTTAAAGCATTCATTTTTTTCCCAGAAAAAGCATTGGTAAGCTTTTTCCCTGTATTCTCTAATTTCCTCAAAAAGAATATAAAACATGATTAAATATTATGATAAAAATTTATGGTAGTTAAACTTCAAATTATAGTAACAGATTTTAAAAATATTATTTTAAAGATTACTCCAGAGTCATCTATATTTTAGAAAACTTTGGCTTGATTCTAAGGCACAGATCTGAAATCATTTTCAGGGGCAACTTGTTCTCCTTAGAACACAGTAGAGAATTGTTCACACATTTAATTAGTCAACACTAACCAGGATGCATTTTTAAAGGATTGAGGTTCAACTCTAGGGAATTTAACTTGATTGCAAGAGAGGTTAAAACTCCGCAATATAGTAGGAAGTAAGCTTAGAATCTCCCTCATTAGAGACTATCAGGGGAGAGATAGGAAAGTATTTTCCTTGCAATGTTTATGTAATTTTGACTGCAAAATATTATTTTTTTCCATCGTTTTTCTCAGTAGCCTCATCTATGACTTACAATTGAACATGTTTAAGAATGGGTGGATAGCTACCATTTACCAGAATTTAGCAAACCAAGCAACTTGAAAATCCTTGTAAAGAATCATTAAGCTCTGCACCCAATTCCTATGTGTGGGGCTCCCCACCTCCCCACACACATCAAGTAAGCCTCCTCCAACACCTACAAGTCAACTCAATTCTGACTCTGGATACAACAACAGATCCCACAGGTTAAAGCTCTGTCTCATAGGACTGCTTCCTCCCCACTCCACTTCTGATGACATTGGCAATTCTAGGTTGTTGCTGTAATTCTGTCCAACCTGCTATAGATCGAAAGTTTTAGTGACCTTCTTGTTGGATTAGATTAATCTACTGGAGTGGCTCACAGAACTCAGAGAAACTTTTCATGTACTAGATCACCAACTTACTATCAAAGGAGATAACTCAAAACAGCCAGATGGAAGAGATGCATGGGTCAGGGAGCAGGGAAAGGACAAGGAGATTCCATGCTCTCTCTCAGTCATTCTCTCTAAATTTCCACCTGTTCACCAACCCAGAAACTCTCTGAACCCTTTGAGTTTTTATGGAGGCTTCATTATACAGACATGATTGATTAAATCATTGGCTACCGGCAATTGATTCAGCTTCCAGCCCCTCTCCCATCCCAGAAAGTTCCTGAGGAAGGACTAAAAGTTCCAACGCTCTGATCACTTGGTTGCTTCTCCTGATAACCTCCTCCATCCTTAGATTCAGTACAAGTTTCCTCATTAATATAACAGAATATGCCAGTATTACTCTATTTATTTAGGAAACTCCAAGGATTTTAAGAGCTCGGTGCCAAAGATGGGGATACATTCTTATTATAAATCAAAACCCAACTGTTTTTCTTTCAAATAACACCACAGTTTCCTAACCAAGATGGTGGAAATGAAAGAAGAGCTTGATCTGTTTATGGAAAACCAGGACATGAGCAGTTAGTAGGCAAATGACTTCACCTCTCTGCCCCTCAGTCTCCACATCTATGTCATAAAGGTAATATTATCGATATGCCATAGCGTATGGCGAATGTGAAAGAGGATGACCTGTTAGTGACCTGCTCAATGTATTGGCCGAGGTTACTGAACTTTCTTCACGTAGTCAAACCTCTGTTCAGACTGCAGCAATGGCAAATCTTGGATTTATCAGGTCAGACCAGCTGAAAAGACACATTTAGGGAATAATGCATAGGGAATATCAAGGACCAGGAGAAGGGACCAAACTGCTGAGCCACACTTGTGAAGAAATGAAATTTTTAACAGTAAGACATGTTAAGAAACCTAATAGTCCCAAGCTGACCACAGAGGGCACTTGGACCTATCGAAAATTGTGCCTCTGTGTCATGTGTCAATTTTCAACCCCCAAATTGTGCAATTTTGTTTGTGTTTAGGTGGAACATTGCAAACAAACAAATGCTGATAGAACATGAGCTAAGCCCAAACTAACTGCGAAAAATGCTTGTAAGCTTGGATGCTAGAAATCCCAAAAGAAGGAAAGAAATCAAAAGCAGAGAAGGTCCTCCGCCTGATTCGACTTTTGCCTGAGAAAACTGGAAATACTCAAAGTCACCCACCTACCCCTGCCTCTAGTCCACACCATGAACCATCAAATAGCCGCTTATTTTCTATTAACTTCTTACATGCAAGGTGCCAAGACCATGAACTGCTTTGTACTCAGTTTAGGCTTTTGCTTCTTTGTTTTCTGAGTGACAGTTTGGGAGACAGATGCATTTTTTACAAAGAGGGCTGCCTTTATAAACAAAAACAAAAACGGAAGGATGCATTCTTCTGCCCCAAAGAAACTGCTCTGTGTCCTAATTTAGGAAAGGAGTAAATGGATGAAAGAATGTGTTAGCATAATAACAGATTTGAACTCTAAATAGCTAATTGGGGCCCAAACACATCACCTAGCAAATGATAAAGTGACGACAGAACAACAAATTATTTTAAAGGCATTTGAGGCAGTGGAAGAGAAAGATTTCTTGTTCCCATCCAAATGGATTAAGATAGGAAAGAGATGATGATAACTTGTCCAGGTTCTGCAAAGCACATGCCATACCTGTGGACCTTCAAGACACAGCTCTAATGAACCTTGAAAACGCCCTTATTCAGTGGGAGGTGGAGAAGCAGCCTTTGGCTGTTTACCTCCAAGAGCCTTTTGTTGCAGGAGCTAAGAACAGGAACACTTGAATTTTAATCTCTTGATAAAATGAAGTCTATCCATTTTACATTTGTGGTTTTAATGATCTAAAATGTCAGTGCCTTGTTATTAGGAGATGCTGTGTTAGACATTTTCTTTGATTTTATTATAATACAGCTATCAGGAAAGGAACTTCTGTTAGGTTCTTTCTTCCCAGCTACCCCTGGACCCCAGCATTTTTTTTTGGTGTTCATATAAAATGAAGAGCAATATGTTTTTTTCCGTATACCATCTCAGTACTTTACATTTTAAAAAGTAATTAATCATACCTTTTGTAGTATATACCTGTAGTAATCATACCTGTTTAGCATGTCCAATGAATTATAGCTTATTTGGGACTTATTTTAAATATAAAGATCATCAATAAAATAATGAGTTAAAGCATTTTTAAGTGAGCTAAGTTTAAGAAGTATCTAGTAAAATATATTTTTTGAGTAATAAAGGAAACAGCCACTGAAACTGCCATCATCTTTTACAATAAATACTGTTTTTATTGAAGGCTGTCATATAATTAAGTTAAATATTTAAATTGAAATGTCACTGTTAATTGATGCAGTCCTCTGATACCGCTTAAGTGTTTTGATTTTAAGGAAGAACATGAAACATATGAACATGAAATCAATAAGTTTAAGAGGTGGATATACTGTTATCATTTCATAATTATATGCATATAAAATAAATGCATACACAACATAACATAAAAATATTTGTATAATGCATATGGCAAAATATAATGTATAGCAAAGTACATAACACAATATGGTGTAAAATGTTTGATAACCCATATAATTAATTATAAATTACCATCAATTTAATGTTATGTAGTGAGTCTGGGAATATTTTGAGAGTACATTAATAACACTAAGTTATAACAAGAGCCTGCTGCTGCTGCTGCTGCTGCTGCTGCTGCTGCTAAGTCGCTTCAGTTGTGTCCGACTGTGCGACCCCATAGACGGCAGCCCACCAAGCTCCCCTGTCCCTGGGATTTTCCAAGCAAGAACACTGGAGTGGGTTGCCATTTCCTTCTCCATAACAAGAGCCTATCAGAGTAGTAATTATTTGTAGAGTCATCCTGTGTTTCTTAATTATCAAGTGGAAAATATTATTTAAATGGTACATTCATTAAAGAAGAAAGAAATGTACACTGATGGATTTTAGGCACCCTTAACATTTCAGAGTGCCAGGAGCTCTTGACTTCATAGTAAACATCTAGGCTGGCTGAAAGGTAAATAGCTTCAGCTAATATTTATCCTTTTCGGTTTTATACAAAGAATAAATGGCCTAAAAGTATTGGATTTCCACAGAATCAATTCCTTACAAACTTTTTCTATGGGTTAGAAATGTATGAGATCCAAAGCCAGGTCCTCTCTTTATAAATAATTCTTTTCATTTTCAGAAATAATAGAGCATCAATGTGTCAGAAGTACTGAAATTCAAAGTATTTGCCACCTAATACTAGTAAAACAGTTTACTCCATTTTGATGTTGCTGATTCCTGGGAATGTGAAGGGCTTTTGTGTGTGACCCACACCCAGATGCACCCTGCCACCTGCTCAAGGAAGAGTGCGATTCGAATGAGCTAAACAACTTCACTTCACCCAAACCTGTTTGCTCCGAGTCATAGCACAGCTGACGTGGGTTGAAAAATGAACACCTTGATGAACTCATCTAGTTCAGTGTACCCCAAGGCTGTTTGTGAGACACAGTCCCAGAAAGTTCATTTGCCTCTCAGCCCTGCGGAGCTGGCGATGTGGCTTGTCACAGAGTTGCTTTTAGCTTATGTGATTGCTCGCTCCACATGCTGCCATTTACAGTACACGGTATACAGTAAATCTATTTTTTGTCAAGATGGGCTGGGTTTTCACAGCTCTTCACATGACATCCAGTCACTCTTCTTGGCTCTTAATGCTTAACATGGTGTAGTCTTGATTTTTGGCTGATTGCCTCCAATATGTTCAATTTTGGAGGATTTTTTTCATGTACGTTTGTGAAACGATGCCCTAGAAATGTGAAAAATGCATAGGTTTCCTTAAAGGGCTTGCAGGCATCGGTCTGCTTCCCTGGGCATCATTTTGGAACTGTAATATTTTCTCGAGCGTTAGTGATATGCCCTCAGTAGGCACTGGAGAACATTCAGGAGACAGATAAAAGTAGGCTGAGAAAATACAAGTGGATGTCTCTGGGGAGTGGAATTAGGAATAGAGGTGGATAGAGGCATACTTTTCATTATGCAGTTTATCTGTTTGTACCATTTTTCTTTTAACTTAGTTTGTGTCTCATTATGACAATTAAAAATATGAATTAAGAGAAAATAATAAATATGTCTAATATTGTCATTGTTAAAATCACCTCAGCCTGTTAATCATGTTTTTCTAATAGCACTAAATTCCATGAACACAAGTTCTAGTGAATTATACTGTGTTCCTTCCTGAGCTTTAACTTGACAATCTCATTTCTCAACAGTTTTGGCATTTCCATGTGAACATTGTGTTTTCAGTTCCCATTTTCCATCCCCATGGTTTTTTTTAACTGCAAGACACTTCTTTCTGATATATGTATAGGGTTTTATCTGTGTATTATTAATGCAGTTTGGGGTTATCTGAATTGTCCAGGAAAATGTTCTAGGAAGCACTCCTGACCAAATGCCTTCTAGAACGTACTTAACTGGAGCTTAGGTCAGTTGGTTATGAATCTGCATTACGTAGGCTACCTTGTCACTAAATAAAGTAACCAATAGCTTACTCAAAGATGAAATTTAAGTGGGAACCTGAACTGGTTTACAGAAAACTTGATGTTTTAAATTTTTTAATATTTAAAATGATCACATATAAAAATTATCTGTAAGAAATCAGAGAATAAGTGTGAAGAAATTCAATGTTTAATACTGGATCTCTTTTCTCCCTCATGTTTCCATTTTTGTTTCATTTGTATTTGAATATTTGTGAGAAAAGTGTGCACACAAATTCAGTTTCTTTTTTCATTTTCCTGAGTCAGACGATGTTACCAGATACAAAGATATAGATCGAGGTAATAAGAGGATGCTGATACATGTGACAGGAGTTGTATAAATTATGTACCCTAAGTTGACTATTTTTAATTGACCTAAATAAAGTCCTCTAGTTAAAAAAATAAAAAAATAGAAGGCAAATAAATTTTCAAATGTGGGAGAGTTCTATGCCTAACCAGTTGACCAGAAAACATGAAATAGCAGCAGAGTGAGAAAAGAAAGGGAGGGGACCTAATTACCTTGGGAATCTGCTAATCTCACCACCTGAATGACTAAGGGATTAGACTGGGTAATATTGCATGTTCTTCTTATTCCTAAATTCCACAAGAAAATCAGTGTTCCAAAGTTAGGGGCACTTTGCCTCTCATGTGCCTAACACAGGGGCACTTACTAAATCTGCATAAGAAGAGTACACAAGGGGCAAGGTAACAAATAAGAGAGAACGAATCTCAACTACACTGTAAATAATGGACAGCAAGGTTAAGAACGCCCCTATAAACAGACTAGACAACATCCCATCATGCCAAACTCTCAGGCATAGTTGCATTGGCAGTCCATGGGCAGGTATGCAGATACACACAAACACCATTTATGGTGATTCATCAAGGCCTTTACCGACAGTGAAAATCTACAGGATGTGTGCCATAGGCAGAAGTACAAACTGGCTTGGAGATTTCCTTAAAATAGGTTAAACTCAGCAAGTTGTTTAGTCTAATATATCACTAATCAATCACTCAGTAACTGAGAAGCAGGAACTGTGTTTATGGAGGGTTATATATGCAGCCATTCAATTAGCTGAGTTCTCTGAATCTGAGAAAAACCGAGATCAAGGAAAGTTTCACAGATCCTTCTTGGATCATCTGAATAGTTAATCTAGACTTTCAAATTATAGAACTATGCTAGTAATCACAGCAATAGGCATTGTATCTGCATTTACCAAATACGTGCCAGGCGTCATAGTAAGTTTTCTATACACATTTGCATCTAAGAGGTAGACACTGTGATTTAGGGCCATTTTATAGACAAATGAACAGAGGCTTCACACTCATTCAACATATCCTTATTGAATGACTACAATCTTATAGGACATGTACTGAGTGCTGAATCCATGGTGATGAATCAAACAGGTTGAAAGAGTGCTCGGTCAGGCCTGTCTTGTTCGGTTCCTCCAGGGCCAAGTCATGAAGCAGATAAAGCAGTGCATAGGCCTCTGAACCAGTCAGTGTTGGGTCATTGAAGTACACCTGTGCATGCATGAAGCTTAGTGGTTGTTTCAGTTCAGTTCATTCACTCAGTCGTATCCGACTTTGCGACCCCATGAATCGCAGCACGCCGGGCCTCCCTGTCCATCACCAACTCCCGGAGTTCACTCAAACTCATGTCCATCGACTTGGTGATGCCAGCCAGCCATCTCATCCTCTGTCATCCCCTTCTCCTCCTGCCCCTAGTCCCTCCCAGCATCAGAGTCTTTTCCAATGAGTCTTTGCATGAGGTAGCCAAAGTATTGGAGTTTCAGCTTTAACATCAGTCCTTCCAATGAACACCCAGGACTGATCTCCTTTAGAATGGACTGGTTGGATCTCCTTGCAGTCCAAGGGACTCTCAAGAGTCTTCTCCAGCACCACAGTTCAAAAGCATCAATTCTTCGGTGCTCAGCTTTCTTCATAGTCCAACTCTCACATCCATACATGACCAAGTGGTTGTTTGCTGACTCACAAATACTGTAACACAAACTATATTTATACCCAGTCTGGACGGTTAGATTCAAGAATATGAGGTTAGATGCAAACACAATTGTTTCAGGATGGCATGGCAGGGAATATAGGAATGTTGACGAACACAGCCATGAAATTCTTTGCACAATGTGATGACACTGTCACCTCATTTAGCTTAATTATTACACCTTACAGAGTGTCTCAGGAAGGAGCTTAGAAAGATCCAAAAATCACACTCATCCAGTATGCTGTTACCTCCTGCCCTTGTTTATTTTCCCCAAGCTTGATGCAGTGAAGTGGAATTTGCACCAAATCTATGTGTCTGAGTGTTCTCAATTCTCAAATCCAAGTTCCTGTTGAACCAACCTAGTCTTTGATCTCAGAAAGCTTACAGTCTCTCTCTCTCTTTTTTTTTACATTTTAAAAGTGAGTTTTAATAATTTAATTATGCTTATTTACATATCTGAGGTGAGCACAAATAGATTTATTAGTAAAAGAACCCACTGGCATGCTAATTGGCCATGTGCTCAATGATCTATGAAGTCATCTCACTATTTTGTATTAGTTTAAGGGCCAGAGAGGGTGAGATTAGTGGGGTTATGCCAGCCGCGAAATTCTTCACCAATGGTACGGGAATTTCCCCACTCTCAGAGACCTTACATTTTTTTTTTAGGAAAGATTCTGTTACTGCATGCTTGCTCAGTCTTGTCTGACTCTTTGCAACCTCATGGACTATAGCCCACCAGGCTCCTCTGTCCATGGGATCTCCCAGGCAAGAATCATGAAGTAAGTTTCCATATCCTCCTCCAGGGGTTCTTCCTGACTCAGGGATTTAACCCAAGTCTTCCTGTGTCTCCTGTTTTGGCAGGCAGATTCTTTACTACTGAACCACCTAGGAAGCTCCATTTTAGGGAAGATAGATGGTTAAAACAGTCAACAAAATAAAAATCCTGTGAAAGGCAAAACTACAGTGATAGAAAGCAGAGGATAAGAACTGACTGCAATTGGGCACAAAGAAATTGTCTGGATGATGGAAATGTTCTATATCCCAATGGTCATATAGTCTTGAGATTCAATATATTTGTCAAAACGTATAAAGATGTACATTTAAAATCATTGAATTTTATTGTTAAGAAATTATATTTCAATAAGGCTGGCAAAAATTGCAACAAACTTTGTAATATTAATATTATTTTCAATAAAAATATTTGAGACTTTTAATTTTTTTGATTTATATATACATATATGTCTATCTATATACATACAAGTATACAGTTTTAAAAAATATATGACAAATAAAAATATGAGTATGTACATATACATGCATGTACGTATTTAAGACATTTCTAATTTGCTTAAAATTATATATAAGTGTATATACATATGTACATATACATATGTATGTATATGTACATATGTATATCACATTTTGAAAAAAATGATATTTAAAACCAAAGTTTAGGAGGTCTTGAAGGATGTCCTCCTTTAGATTTAATGTGAGCAATAAATTCAAAATATATTATTCTTGAGAATAATCAAGAGTTCCTTATAGGTTTCCTCATTAAGTAGTAAAATATTTTAGAATGGCTTTTATAGACTGACTTCTAAAACAGACAAGGGTATAGGTTTCATAGTACTTATTAAAGTATTTACACATAAAGAAAAATAAAATGAGATCAAAATTATAAAATTTGATAAATGTTTTGAGAGAGAAATATCAGAGTACTAGGAAGAGTCTGGAAAAATAAAATTATTTATTTTTTTAAAATAGAAAATTATTTTACTGAAAGTAAAAATAAGTGTTGAAAAAAAAAACTTGTATAACTTTATACAAGTTATAAAGTATGGATTTAGAAATAAACTAGTTTTCCTGTGGAAAGTTCAGAAAGCTTAGATGTCTAAACTTGCTTATAGCTGACTTCCCATAAAGACATGGCACATAATTTCTTTTTTCTCTTTATATACTTCCTTTTTACTACATCTCTTTAACTGATTATCTCTAGACCAGAAGAAATGGACCATAATACTGATAATCATGCACACTTTTCACTAGTAACTTTGTTTCTTTTTATAAAGGCAATCATGCAAAATATTAAATTATTTTAAAAGAGTTTCCATATTTAAGATAATGTGCTAATGACTATCACACACTTGCCTGAGAAAATGGTAAGGATATGAAAACTGGCTTCATTAGACAGAGACTATTACTGAGGAGGAGACAAGCGCCAATGTCTCATTAAAGGGTTACATATTGTGAAACAGAACAAGGTAATACTATGTGATTTTATATAGAAAAACACTATAGGGTAAAAACATTGACATGTTCAGTTAAAAATAATCCTTCAAAAGGCCAAAGTTAACAGTTAAAACCACTTTTTATCTAGAAATTGGCAAAAGATTTATCTAAAATGTTTATATTTTTGCCACTCCATAAATCAAAATTAGTTTTCCATTAAAAAAATTGGATCAGAGATGATGATCTTCTTGCCAATTTTTAGCTAAATGCAAATGGAAACATCTGAGATTTTAAACTGAAAACCGAAGTTTATAGATATATAGTAAAACTACTGCCTGTGAGTGTTACATTGTGGAGATCTGAGTAGCATATGAGGTTATGAGTTACCAATAATTTCAGATATATTGATTTTCTTACATTAAACTTATAAACACAAACCCAAAGCTTAGATTTGTTTATTGTGTTTATTATGTTATTTCTACCCTTTAATATTGATGCAATGATAGTGTAACTTCTATTTATTCTTCACATTTCAACTCAAAATTTTCTGGGCTCCCAAAACAAGGCCAGATGCTGGTTATCTGCCTTTCATAGCACCATATATCTTTTCTTTGTAGGTCTTGAATTTTTACCTGCCTTTGCCCTTGTGTTACTATTTGATAAATAAGCTTGTAAGCTACACAAGAGATTACATGTGGTTTTTACTCAGTTTCATCCCTAGCACCTAATATTACTTCCAGGGCAAAGTAGACAATTAGCAAACATTTATTAAATGAATGAAATCTGATTGCCACAACATTACTTCTATGATTTAAAAAATATATATTACTAATGAGTTAGTAATGACTCTATTACCATTAGGTTTTTCTCTTCCGTATTTCCCAAGTGTTATCTGCCTTGAATGTATCAGAGCAGCAAATTGTACCCTGTGCCTCAGGCTAGTGGCTCTCTCTCTGCTTTCCATCTTCCTTCCCCAGCCTGTGGATGTGATTATGGACAAGGGAACGCAGAGGTGTTAGGCCTCCTGCCCTTGTTGTGGCATATTTTTCACCTGGACTCCACTATCAGAATCCTCTCTCTTATCAAAGTTTGTGGAAGAGAAAACAAAACTCTTTCACCCTAAAACAGTTTTGAGGTTTTAGAATCCTAATAAAATGACAGAAGAACACTGTATTAAAATGTTTTTTGTTTCTTGAAAAACTCTGTACTTTTAAAAATGAAGTAGCTGCAGATCACCTCGATCAAGTTACTAAGGTCTATGCAAGCAACAAATGACTTTCAGAATATAGATGGTCTTTGGGCTTAAATGAATTGGTCCCAGACTTCTACTGATATCCTTCCAGTTACAACCATTGTCAGTAGTTGCAGTGTGTATCTACATTGACAGGGCATAACCAGACTAGGGATGTGTAAAATAGATAACCAGGTACTAGTATTTTGATGGACAAAGCACATTTGATGAGGTGGAAAGTCAATGAACACAGAATAAATTATTGGCAGCAGTGTAACCTCAGTGAGATTCAGTTCTTTCCCCTGGGACAGAAAAAGAACACTAACATGAAAACCAAATTATAGCTTTTACCGTGGGCCATAAAGACAGCAATAGAAAAGATTCATTCTTGATGATCGATTTCATTTACCCAATGTAGGTCCATTGTGGTAAAAAGAATGATTTTTACCAAAAGACAAACTTTGAACAAATGAGCTCATTTCCATCATGTTGACAAGTCTTAAGTCATGCGATATGCTGAAATATGCATCCCAAAGCTCCATTATAGAATCATTAAGCTGATTTCTTCACCAAAATATATATCTTTTTCTTTTTAAATTTTAAAGGGGAAGACAGGTGGCTAAAGACTAATACATTTTAAAAGAACTGATGGGATCTAGCCAGCTCCCTCCTTGTCACACAACTCTGAATGATTAGGGGTACTGACTGCCAAATGTGTTTAAAAACTCATTTGAAATGAAGAAAAGACTCAGAAATAAACAAAAAGAGGAGGGAGGAAGGGGACATTTTAATTTTACATTTTTTTTTCTTTATTTTTAAAAGGAGAAATAAAGCTGTTCTTTTATTAAAAAATGGCAAAGTCATATTGAGGTAGGCTGAACACTTACATTTTAATTCTAAAGTCTGAAGGAATTTTTAGTTGTTGCTATTGACTTATAGATAGGAAGTTAGCAGGAGATTCGATGATGAGATTTTAACATTTATAATATTATAAAACTTCTTTCATACAGATTTCTATCAAGGTGTCTGCAAAAGTAATAGCTCTGTGACTAAAGCATGTAGAAGTATGATAGCACTGAAGTATTAAGAAAGTAATGCTTTTATATGCTTAAATGTATAAGTCACATTCATCAAATATATGTCTGTATTGAAATATAGAATATAAATATACCAGTGCAAAGATACACTCATACAAATATATATATATTATACATAATATATATGTTATAGATATGTGCTGAAATACATAATTTAAAAGTCACATGTGTCTTTTCTAGTATTTTTACTGTTTATTCAATAGCTCTTCCTCCAGCTCAGAAGAAAAGGAATTTTCAAGAGAAGTTAGAAACTATTTGAAAATAAATGAAATCCTGAGTTTTCCAACATGGTAGAAGAAATGTTGATGGCATGTAAAAGGTATTTTGGAATATACTTGAATGCTTATTATTGCTGTAAGTGTAGGAAGACACATGCGCATGGGTTGGGGTCAAGAATGTTCTCATTGCCCCAGTGTATAGGACCCAAATCTGCCATGGTCCATTTGAACTGTGGCACTCCTTTAAAAATAAAGGACTTGCTTTGCAATTACCAATCTGCCTGGGCATGTACATAAAGAGAGCTGACAAATGATAAAGGAAATTGGAAAGGTTGAGAGGATGAAGTCAATAATAGATTTATCTCCAGACATTTAGCACTTGAAGTGCATCTGTTATACAATATGTAGACATATTTTACAGCAAATTTGGAGATACTGTGAGCCCACTGGGAAGGGACAATATCTAATTTTATATTCTATATAATTCTGAGCATAACTTTGGTGCTTAATCAGTAAGAGCAGGAGGTACCCCCTTGTGCTTACAAAAGGAGAAATGCATGAAAAGAATATGGGGACATAACCTGAGGTTCTGTAGGCAGTAACAGTGTGGAAGAATGGTGCAAAAAAGAGCAAAGCCAAATGCAAAATAAGAGAGCTATATTTTATGTGCAACATGAGAAGATTGTATTCTGAAAGCTTTTTCGATCATTAAAAGTCAAAATTTATATTTTTTCCCAAACTCAAAAACAGTTATTATAAGTTTTTATTCTAAAACAGTACAAAAGTTCAGTAATAAATTGAAAATGATTTTTAACTTTCATTGGAATTCATTTTGGAAGCAATTTCATGCTCGCTTGAACATTATTTCCCCCTAAGAATTTGTCTTGTTCTTTCAAAAAATTTGTTATTTCATGAATTCTGCAAATATTATTAATCATAAATATTGTAACTTTTTTGTTTTTATATTTCTAGTATTTAAAATAATATGGCCTCATTTATGACATGTGTGGGAAAAAAACCAAATTAAGCCTATTTATGTATGTATAATAGACAAATTTCTATTTTACTATCCATGTTTTTCACCTATTTATTTTCTTTCCTTAACCGCTCATGTATGCAAAAACACACACCTTAAGACTTTAATTTTATTTAATTTTATATGTCTGTCCAATATAGTTAAAAACTATGTTAAAAGACTAAAATGGAAAAATATTTTTAAAAATTCTTGCATCATAGCTTATTGCCCCAAGAAAGAAAAAAATATGCTTTGGTCCTGTCGTTACTTCTTCTATAGTATGTGATGCTGAATCAGTCAATTCGGCTAAAAAATGTTTACCCAAAGGAGTTACTTATGGCTTTTTAACTGAAACAGGCAGTTGGCTGATTTTTGCCCTGCCATCTCCCCACACACTTAATTTTGTAGCCACTGTGTAAATTTCTAAAGTCTCTGTTTTAGTTGTCAATTAAAATGAATTATGCCCCTTTGTTGTTAGAGGAGGTTATTTAACTTTATGAAGAGGGCTTGGTACCCAGACCCTTGATATGGGAGAGTTTTCTGCTATTATTGAGAAGCCAGTCGCTTAGCTTTCAGTGGTGTGATACCATTCCTTTCCCAAATCACAGCACTCTGTTCTGTCTTGAGAGTTATAGGTATATGTTTTTTTAAAAGGTATTCTACATCAGAATGATCTGTCTTAGACAGTAACTCCAAGATGGAGTGTGGCTAGACGTAGCTTACAGTCTTTTCACTTAACCTACTGCCTGTAGTTCACATGTATTAAAAGTTTCTGGTAAGAAAATTGACAAACTTCTCACAATCTGATGCAACAATTTAAAAAGGTTTATCAAGCTTGTTACTACTTATTTTTAGTGCTTTCTTAAAGTTATTTAAGAAACTCAAGAAATTCAATTCATTTTCTTTCCCCTACTTCCTTCTTTTGAAAAATCAAATATCAAATATATACATGCTGTCCATGGCACTAATAACAGAAAAAGCTTAGGAGTAATTTTAACATCTAAGATTTCCCCTTTTAGAAAAACTTAATTTTTTTTCTGATTTTAATATTTAAAGTAGATATCATGATCTAGATGTTGGTTTAAACAAATAGTTTCTCTTCAGAGAATTTTTAAAAAAGGAAAATGAGATCCTGGCATTATCTCAGCTGATCTTAAGCTAACAACTGGGAAGGAACACAGAAAACATGAAGAGTTGCTGATTCTTTTTTCTGAAGACATTGTAGCATCCCCTTTGGAACTTGTATGCTGGTAAAATCCAGTTACATTACTGGACAGTTGTTTGAAAGAGTTGTACAACAGTGTTTTAAAGAAAGAGTTTTCTAATAGATTCAAGGCCATTCTCTCTTACATTAAGAAGGGAATCAAGACAACAGTTCTACCATAGCTTAATTGCATTCTATTTAAGCTTTCAACTGTTAATGTGGATCAAAGCAACCTTAGAACTCACAACACAAACTGACTAGACTACACCCTTGATTAGTTCCTTTCCATTAAGCAAAATAGAAATTCCTCAAAATCCTCAGTAAATCGATCTTTGAAAATAGTGAGGAAAACATAGTATACAGTTAAATGTACTGTTAAGAAAATACAATAATCTGTGGGACACTCTTCTAAGTCTTAGCAGTGAACTAAAGAAGATAAACATTCAATTGTGTACTGGATACCAGCTATATTTTGCAGCTGTATAGTATTACTTTTAAATAAAATATGAGGGAAAACAGCCAAATAGAACTTTCTGAAAGAAATAGAGAACAGAATGGTATGTTCGATAAGCTGAGATTTTAGTGTGCTTGACATAAAATAAAAATGCACAACTGTGATTCAGAGAATGGTTAGGCAAGATTATTATGTGCTCCTGTATATTCAGAAAACTGTGTCCAGATCCACTTTATCTTATAGGTCCCTGAAGTCCTGTGTGTGTCTTCTTACGCGAACATGAAGAATTCTGGACTAGACACTGTGGATTCACCAAGAGAATGAATTGGGGATTATTTTATAAACAAAATTTCAGTAAGAAAAAGAAGCAATGTGAATTTTTGTTTTGAAATCTTGCAAGTAGATAAGGAAGAATGAGCCAAAATAGTCACTTTCAGCCTTTTTTCACTGATCAATTTATGGTTTCAAATAAAAATACTCCTTTAGATTTTTAAATGAGAAAAATATGTATAACAGTATATATATATATACATATGTATACGTATATATATATATATATATATATATATATTCCTGCCTGTTTCCAATATTAGCAATTACAAAATTGTTTTAAACATTGCTTCTTCTAGGAATGGGTTCTATTCCTTTCATGAGTAAATATGGATTTGCAAGAATTTTCTCTGACCTTTATAAAATGCTATGGCAGATTATATTACAGTGTTTTATTCTTCTATATACAATATGAAGGTCACTTATGTTCTGTAATGAGTGAAGGCTCTATTTTACTAATGTTTTCCATATCTCATTTCCAAACTGATCTCTAGCTTTATCCTTGTAGTCTGGAAGTCGTTGGGTAGACTGATTCATTGTCTAGGGTTAAATGAAAACAATTCTAAGAAAAAGTGCAGTTGAAGAAAATGAGGATTAAAAGAATGATTTAACTTTAACATTAAAAAAGCAGGTGTTTGAATTTCTTTCTTTTTCTTTAATGTATATTTGATTATGTGAAATTGTCATAATTGTTTTCTGATTATCAAGAAAGCTGATGCTTTTGCTATTTTAGGTATTCTAAAATATTGTGTAGTGCCTTTTCTCTATGTTCACACTCTTTTCCTTTCTTCTGACACATCCCTACCGGGACTTTTTCTCTACATTCAGTATATTTTCTTCATTCTTTCTGATTGTTGTTTTTTGATCTCTCTTCTCTCATTTAGAAGCTTTCTTCAATTCTTCAGACTCTAGATAAATCAAAGAGGGCTTCTATGGATGATTGGTCCACCTAGGCCTAGACATGCTAAGAACTATGGCTGAGTTTCTTAGCAGGTAATACTTTGTTCTTTCATATACGCCATTGTATCACATGCAAAGAAAAAAAAAAGAAAATAGGGATTTCTTTTGGAAAAGGATAATAAAGTTACACATGCTAAAAATTTAATTTCATATGAAGAGTTTATTACTGCTAGTGTGGTGAGTCATTACAGTGTAGAGATTTTATAGGTTCAATGTGACAAGAATGAATCCTTTTCAAACACAGCAATCTCTTTGTGGGTGGGATTAGGGAATCAGGTATTTTTTTTTGAACACATGGGGAAAGTACGTGCTGCAAAATTCTTTGAGGCTTTTGATTTTAGTGCCAGAAATTTGTCAAGAATCTGAAAATTTTCTTCTATTTTTAAAAAATTTTAGTCATTCTTTTCTAATTAGGAATTAAGGATGACAAGAGTTTGAAGTCAGGCTTTGTGGGGGCACCAACCTCTGCAAACCGTTGGTGCGCACAAGCATGATATTTGCTCATACAAGGGTATTTAACCATATACAGCACACAATGTAGCGTTTTCACAGCAGAAAGAGGAGGCTTGGGCAATTTGGAAAACTGCCATAGAGAAAATCTGGTCTTGAGTGTCTAAGGCAGTTGCCACCAGAGGGCGATTATTGTAGCAAAGCTTCATCCTACACTATTGCTTTTTTTTTTTTTTTTTTTTGGTCCTAGTTGTCCAGTTAACAAAAAAATGTAGCATACTCATAAGGAACTTTAGACTTCATGCAGGATAACTCTTATTGCAAGTTCATTTTCAATTTCAAAAGGGAAGTCAATATTGTTGATAGTGAATAAAGATGGAAACTGAAATTTCTTATTGGTAGATTTGCTAGTGGATTTTATGTGACAAATTGAAAGAAGATAGTGCCTTATTAGATGATTAAAACTCCAATGTATTACCCTCCTCCCCCAAAGAGATATTTATTTACTCTGTTTTACTCCTTTGTTTTCATAGGCGTGATGGAGCAAGTTGATATATATTGCTAGGGACTTTTGAAGCCATTAATTTTTAAAGGACTTTTTTCTTCTCCTTGCCAAGAGGCATCTTAGTGAGATATTTTGGATTTGATCCTAAACATCCTTTATAGTTTTGTATACATTTTATCTTGGTCGGAACATCAGAGGATATAAATATAGAGTCATGCGTTTAATAGCATGAAATGTAACATAATGCAAGCTTTAATACCTGGAATACAGTAAACCAGTAGCTCTGAGTTATATTACCCATCGTAAACTTCTTTAACCTGTGGCTCATTTTCAAAATAATAAACGTAACTATTCCATAAAAATATCTCAACACAGAAGAGCCAGAAAAGTGAAGGACATGAACAGATGGTACATCAATCTTCTGCATTTATACAATTTGTTTTTTAATGCAAATAGTGTGGGTTGCCTGCTCATGCCTTGGATATTTGTTCCAAAGATGAGCACATTTTCTTATCTTTCTGGATCAATGTGACATTTGCAGTTATCATAAAGTGGGAGCCCATTTAATGATGTTAATGCTTCCTTAATGTAAAAATAAAATCACCTTCTTTATAAAAGCAAACAGATTAAAAGTCCCAAAGAGACCATAGAAATCTGTGACATTTGCAGTTACTGGTAACTAGATGGCTTGATTATACACAGGTTAAAAAAAGAAATCTTAAAAGCATTGTTTATGATCATTAATCATAACATTCAATGTGAATTTTAGATTCCCTTATGAACAAGAGAGTAAATAAGAAACTATTTGGATAAGGAAATCAGCAAGGTGAAGACTTTTTCAAAAGAGTTACCACAGTTAAATGTTAAATAAGCGTCTCTAAATTTTTAGAGAGCTTGCAGATTTTTATTCTTTGTGGATCCTTAAAAATAAATGATAGTATTTCTGAGATGTAATGTTTTCCTAAAACAGAAAACACTTAAAAATAGTAAGACAGTTTAGGTAGTAATAGTAAAACAGAGTAGGTGTGGCATTGATTTTTTAGAAAATCTTAATTCACAGAACGATTCCAGCGTATACTCACTCCCCTCCTCCATATATTTCATCTTTCATGGAGAAAAGCCATTTATAGAAGAGTGATGTTTCTAAGTCTCATTCAGTTCCATCAGTAGAGCCTGCTTGGCTACTTCATGGGGAGCCTGCTTTGGGAATTCGTTTCTTTTTCGTGTGTATTGTTGTGTCTGTTTTCGATGTTTCATACACATGCCCAGAGGCCGTCTGGCAGCCTATACACTTTTTAAAGCCAATTTGAAAAACCAAATCATTTTCCTTCCTGCTAAGACAGCTGGCTGTTGCATATAGTGTTTTCCACTAGAAATGAATTATGGTCACTAACTAATTCCAGAAGGTCCAAAGAGTTGGCATCTGATGAGAGCAAATTTTGATCACTATCAAATTGGCATCAACTCCAATAATGGGCTAATGTATGAAATGCAGAACACAGGATTGTCCTATAAGTAACCTCAGCCACTCTGTGTAATGCTAATGCAGATAAAACAAGGACAACATCACCACAGGGATGTTCTCTACAACAAGTGGAGGTAAGTCTTGGGTGTTTACAGCTTTTATAGATCTCATTTCATGTGAGATCATAATCAACTCCCTTCCGTGATGGGTGGGGCTGTGTTGACAGAGGTTATCTATATGTTTGCCATAGATCACACACCCAGTTTAATAAATAGAGCTGATGGAGTGAGACAACTTAAATCTGAGAAACAGGACCTTTACTGCAGCAATGAAGTATTTTTCAGATTCAGGTTTATGTGCCCAGGATTAAAATGAAATCATGGTGACTTGAAATAATTGAATTATATTTTGAAAATAAAATAAACATGCTAGCTGAAACTTAGCATCTCAGAAAGGCTGTTCATCCATTCTCTCTTTCAATCACCTATTTACCAACAAATATTTAACAGCTGTTTTGCAAAGCAGGTTCACATGACAAACATTAAAGATAAAGTAATAAACAAGACAGACACACACACTTTCTATGTCTCCAGAGTTTGTTGTCCATCAAGGAAAATATTGGCCAGTAATTATTATAATAAGTTATAATAGAGGATATATAGAGTATTTATGGTGGCATAGTATATTTGCTGGAGCAGCCACGAAGAGATACCCCACGTCCAAGGTAAGAGAAACGCAAGTAAGATGGTAGGTATTGTGAGAGGGCATCAGAGGGCAGACACACTGAAACCATACTCACAGAAAACTAGCCAATATGATCACATGGACCACAGCCTGTCTAACTCAATGAAACTAAGCCATGCTGTGTGGGCCACCCAAGACGGATGGGTCATGGTGGAGAGGTCTGACAGAATGTGGCCCACTGGAGAAGGGAATGGCAAACCACTTCAGTATTTTTGCCTTGAGAACCCCATGAACAGTATGAAAAGGCAAAATGATAGGACAGTGAAAGAGGAACTCCCCAGGTTGGTAGGTGCCCAATATGCTACAGGAGATCACTGGAGAAATAACTCCAGAAAGAATGAAGGGATAGAGCCAAAGAAAGAGCAATACCCAGTTGTGGATGTGATTGGTGATAGAAGCAAGGTCTGACACTGTAAAGAGCAATATTGCATAGGCATCTGGAATGTCAAGTCCATGAATCAAAGCAAATTGGAAGTCGTCAGACAGGAGATGGCAAGAGTGAACATCGACATTCTAGGAATCAGCGAACTAAAATGAACTGGAATGGGTGAATTTAACTCGGATTACCATTATATCTACTATTGCGGGCAGGAATCCCTTAGAAGAAATGGAGTAGCCATCATGGTCAACAGAAGAGTCCGAAATGAAGTACTTGGATGCAATCTCAAAAACGACAGAATGATCTCTGTTCATTTCCAAGGCAAACCATTCAATATCATGGTGATCCAAGCCTATGTCCTAACCAGTAACACTGAAGAAGCTGAAGTTGAATGGTTCTATGAAGACCTACAAGACCTTTTAGAACTAACACCCAAAAAAGATATCCTTTTCATTATAGGGGACTGGAATGCAAAAGTAGGAAGTCAAGAAACACCTGGAGTAACAGGCAAATTTGGCTTTAGAGTATGGGATGAAGTAGGGAAAAGGCTAATAGAGTTTTGCCAAGAGAACACACTGGTCTTAGCAAACATCCTCTTCCAACAACACAAGAGAAGACTCTACACATGGACATCAGCAGATGGTCGACATTAATCAGATTGATTATATTCTTTGCAGCCAAAGATGAAGAAGCTCTACACAGTCAACACAAACAAGACTGGGAGCTGACTGTGGCTCAGATCATGAACTCCTTATTGCCAAATTCAGAATTAAGTTGAAGAAAGAAGGGAAAACCACTGGACCATTTCAGGTATGGCCTAAACCAAATCCCTTATGATTATACAGTGGAAGTGAGAAATAGACTTAAGGGACTAGATCTGATAGAGTGCCTGATGAACTATGGGCGGAGGTTTGTGACATTGTACAGGAGACAAGGATCAAGACGAACCACATGGAAAAGAAATGCAAAAAAGCAAAATGGCTGTCTGAGGAGGCCTAACAAATAGCTGTGAAAAGAAGAGAAGTGAAAAGCAAAAGAAAAAGAAAAATATCTCCATTTCAATGCAGAGTTCCAAAGAATAGCAAGGAGAGATAAGAAAGCCTTCCTCAGAGATCAATGCAAAGAAATAGAGGAAAACAACAGAGTGGAAAAGCCTAGAGATCTCTTCAAGAAATTAGAGATACCAAGGAAATATTTCATGCAAAGATGGGCTTGATAAAAGACAGAAATTGTATGGACCTAATGGAAGCAGAAGATATTAAGAAGAGGTGGCAAGAATGCATGGAAGAACTGTGCAAAAAAGATCTTCATGACCCAGATAATCATTATGGTATGATCACTCACCTAGAGCCAGATATTCCAGAATGTGAAGTCAAGTGGGTCTTAGAAAGCATCACTACGAACAAAGCTAGTGGAGGTGATGGAATTCCAGTTGAGCTATTTCAAATCCTGAAAGATGATGCTGTGAAAGTGCTGTACTCAATATGCCAGCAAATTTGGAAAACTCAGCAGTAGCCACAGGACTGGAAAAGGTCAGTTTTCGTTCCAATCCCAAAGAAAGGCAATGCCAAAGAATGCTCAAACTACCACACAATTGCACTCATGTCATACGCTAGTAAAGTAATGCTCAAAATTCTCCAAGCCAGGATTCCTCAATACGTGAACCGTGAACTTCCAGATGCTCAAGCTGGTTTTAGAAAAGGCAGAGGAACCAGAGATCAAGTTGCCAACATCTGCTGGATCACTGAAAAAGCAAGAGAGTTCCAGAAAAACATCTATTTCTGTTTTATTGACTATGCCAAAGCCTTTGACTATGTGGATCACAAGAAACTATGGAAAATTCTGAGAGAGATGGGAATCCCAGACCACCTGACCTGCCTCTTGAGAAACCTATATGCAGGTCAGGAAGCAACAGTTAGAACTGGACATGGAACAACAGACTGGTTCCAAATACGAAAAAGAGTATGTCAAGGCTGTATATTGTCACCCTGCTTATTTAAATTCTATGCAGAGTACATCCTGCGAAACGCTGGGCTGGGAGAAATCAGGATTGTGGGAGAAATATCAATAACCTCAGATATGCAGATGACACCACCCTTATGGCAGAAAGTGAAGCGGAGCTAAAAAGCCTCTTGATGAAAGTGAAAGAGGAGAGTGAAAAAGTTGGCTTAAAGCTCAACATTCAGAAAACTAAGATTATGGCATCTGGTCCCATGACTTCATGGGAAATAGATAGGGACTCAGTGGAAACAGTGTCAGACTTTATTTTTGGGGGCTCCAATAGCACTGCTGATGATGATCGCTGCCATGAAATTAAAAGACACTTACTCCTTGGAAGAAAAGTTATGACCAACCTTGATAGCATATTAAAAAGCAGAGATATTACTTTGCTAACAAAGGTCTGTCTAGTGAAGGCTATGTTGTTTCCAGTGGTCATGTATGTATGTGAAGTTGGACTGTGAAGAAAGCTGAGTGCCAAAGAATTGATGCTTTTGAACTGTGGTGTTGGAGAAGACTCTTGAGAGTCCCTTGGACTGCAAGGAGATTCAACCAATCCATCCTAAAGGAGACCAGTCCTGGGTTTTCATTGGAAGGACTGATGCTGAGGCTGAAACTCCAATACTTTGGCCACCTCATGCAGAGCTGACTCATTGGAAAAACCTGATGCTGAGAGGGAATGGGGGCAGGAGGAAAAGGGGACGACAGAGGATGAGATGGCTGGATGGCATCACTGACTCAATGCACATGAGTTTGAGTGAACTCTGGGAGTTGGTGATGGACACGGAGGCCTGGCATGCTCTGATTCACGGGGTCACAAAGAGTTAGACACAACTGAGTTACTGAACTTAACTGAACTGAACTGAGCCTATGGGGATGTAATTAACCTAAAAGTCAGGAATGTGAGAAAATAAGAGTGTTCCAGAAGAGGGAACAGGAAGAGTAAAAGTTTAATCGGGCACGACCCAGATCCCTTCTCCTCATCTCGCAGTCATGGCCCTAGGATTAAGGAGTTAGACCTTGTGATTCTGACTTGTTCTTTCCGTTCTTCGGTTGAGTTGGCTGGAAAGAATGTTAAGGTGCTTGAGAGAAGCATGAGATAACACAAAGACTTTTACAGCTGTGCCCAGAAAATAATCTATAAAGTAACCATTGACATTTGTGCTAGAATCTTTACCAAGAATATCCCAGGATGAGCAGGTAGGCCGCACCTTGAGGCCATAGGAAGGATTGTTTTCTGAGACCTGTTTGTGAGGGAAAAATTTATGGAAAAACTAGTTTGCTAAGTTTAGGGTTTAGGAATAATTAAGAATAGCTTTTTAGGAGATAGCGATCTTAAGATGCTAGGGGCAAACAGGATTTAGAAAGATAAGAAATAAACTGAGGAATGTAGCATGAGTTACAATGTAATCACAAGTTAAGTATAGGACACACAAGAAGAAGTAGATAATAGATAGTATAGCCGATTCTGAGAGAATGGCTGAAGTAGGAACACTGTTTGTAGGACAACAATGATTTCTGGAGACAGTAAATCTGGGTGGGGGGAACTGAAAATGTTAAACCTCTGACCTAATGCTTTTGTCAAAGTATAAAAGAGAACCTGAAGCTTGAAATAAACATGTAGTTCCATACTATGAGTCAGAGGCTACATCATCGTCCGTCAACACTGCTCACCTCTTCAGGCTGATTCCCTGGCTGCCAAAGCTGGACTCCAGCAGTTTAGTGTTAATGGTGGTATACTAGAGGAACTGAAAATAGTTCAGAAAGGCTCCACTGTGTATAATGGGAAAGAGAGAGGATAAACAATGAAGATAAGTAGGGAAGACAAGTAGGGTCCATGTAGTAGAATTGAGAAGAGATACCACTGAATGGTTTTACATGACAGTGAGAACAGAGGGATGGAATGCTAATCACTTCTGTTGACTGAAAAGATCTGGGAAAGATCATGTAATTCTTGGCATGTCTTGGCAAAAGTTTAGTTGGTACACCTTTACTTTCTGTACCTAAAGAGTGTTTTAGAATTTCGTATGTTGCTACAGAAGTAAAGTCATATTTGTCTTTGTGTACTCATAAACCCTTTCATAGTTCCAACCTAGTGAACAGCAAATAGTAGCTGCTCAATAAAATACTGTAAAATAGAATTCAAAGGATGTATCTGTACTATGATGTACCAAGTTACCACAAACTAAGCGGCTCAAAACAAAAGCAATTTATTCTTTCACAGCTCTGGAGGTTGTAAGTCTAAAGTCAGTCCACAACCGAGGTGGTGGTAAGGCTGGTCTATGTGTGTGCTAAGTTGTTTTAGTCATGTTAGATTCTTTGCAATCCCATGGACTGTAGACTGCCAGGATCCTCTTTCTATGGCATTCTCTAGGCAAGAATACTGGAGTGAGTTGCCATGACTTCTTTCAGGGGACCTTCCCAACACAGGGATGGAACCCATGTCTCTTATGTCTCCTGCATTGGCAGGCAGGTTCTTTACCACTAGCACTGCAGGGGAGAATTCACTCCTTGTTTCTTCCAACTTCTGGTGCCTGATGACATTCCTTGGTTCCTGTTGCCTCTCTCTATTCTCTGTCTCTCTCTGTTCACACAGCCATCTCTTTTATGTATCTGTCTAATCTTCCCCTGCCTCTCTCTTACAAGAATGCTTGTGTAGCATTTAGGGTTCACCCTGATTATCCAGTATAATCTTCTTTGCATACTTTGCCACATATAATAGCATTTGAAGTTTCCTGTATTAGGATCTTATATCTTTGGTGGAGGGGAGGGTATTTTTCGACCTACACCAGTACTTATTCACAGTTCCCATATTCAGGATTTCAGTGTTGAGGAAAAGGGTGGATAGTTCTACATTTAACTATGCACCCTTGATCTGGATATGACTCTAGAACTCTGGCAATTCTGTGCTGTGAGGACCATGTGGGCATGAGAAGGGTTTCTAAGAACAAGTTATCACAAAGATGCTTTGAATAATTTAGGGCTTATTTGAAGCTTCCTTGGTGGCTCAGAGGTTAAAGCTTCTGCCTGCAATGTGGGAGACCTGGGTTCGATCCCTGGGTTGGGAAGATACCCTGGAGAAGGAAATGGCAACCCTCTCCAGTATTCTTGCCTGGAGAATCCCATGGATGGAGAGCTAGGTGGGCTACAGTCCATGGGATCGCAGAGTCAAACACGACTGAGCAACTTCACTCGCTCACTCATTCGCTCAGTTCAGTTCATTTCAGTTCAGTCGCTGAGTCGTGTCCGACTCTTTGTGACCCCATGAATTGCAGCACACCAGGCCTCCCTGTCCATCACCATCTCCTGGAGTTCACTCAAACTCACGTCCATCGAGTCAATGATGGATCCAGCCATCTCATCCTGGGTCGTCCCCTTCTTCTCCTACCCCCAATCCCTCCCAGCATCAGAGTCTTTTCCAATGAGTCAACACTTCGTGTGAGGTGGTCAAAGTACTGGAGCTTCAGCTTTAGCATCATTCCTTCCAAAGAAATCCCAGGGTTGATCTCCTTCAGAATGGACTGGTTGGATCTCCTTGCAGTCCAAGGGACTCTCAAGAGTCTTCACAACACTACAGTTCAAAAGCATCAATTCTTTGGCACTCAGCCATCTTCACAGTCCAACTCTCACATCCATACATGACCACAGGGAAAACCATAGCCTTGACTAGATGGACCTTAGTCAGCAAAGTAATGTCTCTGTTTTTCAATATGCTGTCTACGTTGGTCATTACTTTTCTTCCAAGGAGTAAGTGTCTTTTAATTTCATGGCTGCAGTCACCATCTGCAGTGATTTTGGAGCCCCCAAAAATAAAGTCGGACACTGTTTCCACTGTTTCCCTATCTATTTCCCATGAAGTGATGGGACCAGATGCCATGGTCTTCATTTTCTGAATGTTGAGCTTTAAGCCAACTTTTTCACTCTCCTCTTTCATTTTCACCAAGAGGCTTTTTAGCTCCTCTTCACTTTCTGCCATAAGGGTGGTGTCATCTCCATATCTGAGGTTACTGATATTTCTCCCGGCAATCTTGATTCCAGCTTGTGCTTCTTCCAGTTCAGCATTTCTCATTATGCAGTGGCTACAGGACTGGAAAAGGTCAGTTTTAATTCCAATTCCAAAGAAAGGCAATGCAAAAGAATGCTCAAACTACTGCACAATTGCACTCATCTCATATGCTAGTAAAGTAATGCTCAAAATTCTCCAAGCCAGGCTTCAGCAATATGTGAACCGTGAACTCCCTGATGTTCAAGCTGGTTTTAAAAAGGCAGAGGAACCAGATATCAAATTGCCATAATTCTCTGGATCATCAAAAAAGCAAGAGAGTTACAGAAAAACATCTATTTCTCCTTTATTGACTATGCCAAAGCCTTTGACTGTGTGGATCACAATAAACTGTGAAAAATTCTGAAAGAGATGGGAATACCAGACAATCTAAACTGCTAAACCATTCATATATGACCTAAATCAAATCCCTTATGATTATACAGTGGAAGTGAGAAATAGATTTAATGGTCTAGATCTGATAGATAGAGTGTCTGATGAACTATGGACTGAGGTTCGTGACATTGTACAGAGACAGGGATCAAGACTATCCCAGTGGAAAAGAAATGCAAAAAAGAAAAATGGCTGTCTGGAGAGGCCTTACAAATAGCTCTGAAAAGAAGAGAGGCGAAAAGCAAAGGAGAAAAGGAAAGATATAAGCATCTAAATGCAGAGTTCCAAAGAATAGCAAGAAGAGATAAGAAAGCCTTTTTCAGCGATCAATGCAAAGAAATAGAGGAAAAGAACAGAATGGGAAAGACTAGAGATCTCTTCAAGAAAATCAGAGATACCAAGGGAACATTTCATGCAAAGATGGGCTCAATAAAGGACAGAAATGGTATGGACCTAACAGAAGCAGAAGATATAAAGAAGTGGTGACAAGAATACACAGAAGAACTGTACAAAAAAGATCTTCATGACCCAGATAATCATGATGATGTGATCACTAACCTAGAGAAAGAAATCCTGGAATGTGAAGTCAAGTGGGCCTTAGAAAGCATCACTACGAACAAAGCTAGTGGAGGTGATCGCATTCCGGTAGAGCTATTTCAAATCCTGAAAGATGATGCTGTGAAAGTGCTGCATTCAATATGCCAGCACATTTGGAAAACTCAGCAGTGGCCACAGAACTGGTAAAGGTCAGTTTTCATTCCAATTCCAAAGAAAGGCAATGCCAAAGAATGCTCAAACTACTGCACAATTGCACTCATCGCACATGCTAGTAAAGTAATGCTCAAAATTCTCCAAGACAGGCTTCAGCAATACATGAACCATGAACTCCCTGATGTTCAAGCTGGTTTTAGAAAAGGCAGAGGAACCAGAGATCAAATTGCCAACATCTGCTGGATCATCAAAAAAGCAAGAGCGTTGCAGAAAAACATTTATTTCTGCTTTACTGACTAATTCAAAGCCTTTGACTGTGTGGATCACAAGAAATTGTGGAAAATTCTGAGGAGATGGGAATATCAGACCACCTAACCTGCCTCTTGAGAAATCTGTATGCAGGTCAGGAAGCAACAGTTAGAACTGGACATAGAACAACAGACTGGTTTCAAATAGGAAAAGGAGTACGTCAAGGCTGTATATTGTCACCCTGCTTATTTAACTTCTATGCAGAATACATCCTGCAAAACGCTGGACTAGAAGAAACACAAGCTGGAATCAAGATTGCTAGGAGAAATATCAATAACCTCAGATATGCAGATGACACCACCCTTATGGCAGAAAGTGAAGAGGACCTAAAAAGCCTCTTGATGAAAGTGAAAGAAGAGAGTGAAAAAGTTGGCTTAAAGCTCAACTATCAGAAAACGAAGTTCATGGCATCCAGTCCCATCACTTCACAGGAAATAGATGGGGACACAGTGGAAACAGTGTCCGACTTTATTTTTTGGGGGGCTCCAAAATCACTGCAGATGGTGACTGTAGCCATGAAATTAAAAGACGCTTACTCCTTGGAAGAAAAGTTATGACCAACCTAGATAGCATATTCAAAACCAGAGACATTACTTTGCCAACTAAAGTCCATCTAGTCAAGGCTATGGTTTTTCCTGTGGTCATGTATGGATGTGAGAGTTGGACTGTGAAGAAAGCTGAGCACCGAAGAATTGATGCTTTTGAACTGTGGTGTTGGAGAAGATTCTTGAGAGTTCCTTGGACTGCAAGGAGATCCAACCAGTCCTTTCTGAAGGAGATCAACCCTGGAATTTCTTTGGAAAGAATGATGCTAAAGCTGAAGCTCCAGTACTTTGGCCACCTCATGTGAAGAGTTGACTCATTGGAAAAGACTCTGATGCTGGGAGAGATTGGGGGCAGGAGGAGAAGGACACGACCCAGGGTGAGATGGCTGGATGGCATCACAGACTCAGTGGACGTGAGTCTGAGTGAACTCCAGGAGATGGTGATGGACAGGGAGGCCTGGCGTGCTGCGATTTATGGGATCGCAAACAGTCGGACAAGATTGAGTGATTGAACTGAACTGAACTGAACCTGGCTCTTGAGAAATCTGTATGCAGATCAGAAAGCAACAGTTAGAACTAGACTAGTACAGCCACTATGGAAAACAGTGTGGAGATTCCTTAAAAAATTGCAAACAGAACTGCCTTATGACCCAGCAATCCCACTGCTGGGCATACACACCGAGGAAACCAGAATTGAAAGAGACACATGTACCCCAATGTTCATCGCAGCACTGTTTATAATAGCCAGGACATGGAAACAACCTAGATGTCCATCAGCAGATGAATGGATAAGAAAGCTTTCGTACATATACACAATGGAGTATTACTCAGCCGTTAAGAAGAATACATTTGAATCAGTTCTGATGAGATGGATGAAACTGGAGCTGATTATACAGAGTGAAGTAAGCCAGAAAGAAAAACACCAATACAGTATACTAACACATATATATGGAATTTAGAAAGATGGCAATGACGACCCTGTATGCAAGACAACAAAAAAGACACAGATGTGTATAATGGACTTTTGGACTCAGAGGGAGAGGGAGAGGGTGGGATGATTTGGGAGAATGGCATTGAAACATGTGTACTATCATGTAAGAACTGAATCGCCAGTCTATGTCTGACGCAGGATATAGCATGCTTGGGGCTGGTGCACGGGGATGACCCAGAGGGATGTTATGGGGAGGGAGGTGGGAGGGGGGTTCATGTTTGGGAACGCATGTACACCCGTGGTAGATTCAAGTCAATGTATGGCAAAACCAATACAGTATTGTAAAGTAAAATAAAGTAAAAATTAAAATTAAAAAAAAAAAAAAAAAGAACTGGACATGGGACAACAGACTGGTTCCAAATAGGAAAAGGAGTACGTCAAGGCTGTATATTGTCACCCTGCTTATTTAACTGATTCACTCACTCAGGGCTTATTTGTAGTGGTTAAGTGGGTTATAAGTCGCTAGTACTGCAGGGGAGAACTCACGACTTCACTTTCACTTTCCTTTCAAGTGGGTTATAAGAAAAACAAGGGCAAAGCCAATGTCATTTTGTAGTTTCCATATGGATTAAGTCCAAAGGAATCTTCTCTGTGATATCTGGTAGATCCTCCCACAGTCCTGCTAAGTTGGGCTAAAACTTCCAAAGTAGGGTCTTTGTTTCACTTGAACCATGCACCCAATGCTGTGAGTTTTATTATTATTTATAACAAACAAAAAAAGCTAAGATAAATTGTGTCTTTATGCCAGATGGTTTCTTAGGTTTCAGTTCACCATTATGAGATCTCTTGCAAGAAGTTCCACTCTACAAATAAATAAAATAAGTTATAGGTATTCTTTGGCATAGCATTATATCATCCAAATTACATCAGTAACCTTGAGGGACAGTTCTAGCCCAAAACATGGTAAGAGGAATATTTAGAAGTATGTTGGGTATTTTTCATGTGCCATGATACTCCATTCTCACAGCTTGGTGAAATTGTATTATCATCTCCATTTAAAAAATAATAAATCATGGGTGAAGAAGTACAATATATTTATGAAGTCATACAGCCAACTTGGAGGGGGTCTGTGATTAGAATTCAAGTCAGCCTTACCCCTTTGCTTATGATTATTTCATCACACCAGTTATCACTCAGAAGCAGGACTGGAGGTTAGATGTCCTTGGATTCAGCTTGGTGTTTTGCCATTATGCCATACAACACAAGCTCAGTACTCAGAAGAGGACATTTCAAGGTGAATAGGAGAACGTGTCATTTTACCACTATCTTTAAGGAGTCCATTGCCTTGAGATGGAGTATAGTTCAAAAAAATCAATTCAAGTAAAGATTAGTTAAACTAGTGAATCATAGGGCCATAAACATCAAGAAAATTATCTTCATGGAATATTGCTCACTTTTTGAAGATGCTGTTATGAAGGACAGTCATGACCTTACTCCAAATAACCGTGGGAACATTGGTCAACTATCTTTCTGATTTCCCTTGGTTCAGATGAGAAATTTGAACAGTTTTTGTTTCTTCTAAGTTTAATACTATGACTCATTAATATTAGCACAGCTCTGAGAACATATTTTTCTGATATATATGACTTTTACATGAGTCAGAGGCACAACTACAAATAGCAAACATTTCTTATTAAGTCATAGTAGAGTAAGCATTCTGGGTATGCCAAGGACATGGCTACTGCCTTCTCTTCAATAGTCTTTGGCATCCAAAGGATGTCACACGGTTTCTTCCTACAGCGAAGGACAGATTCATGCTGTTACTTTTTTTTGGGAAATCTTGGTTGAAAGCACCAACAGTGATACAACTCGGTTCATTTTGTCATTTTTTACTCCCTTGAATTACTACATAAATATTAATAGCTAAACACATTGCAAACAGGTGGAGCTCATTCTGTCCCTGGAGCGCTGCCACCGTTATGTGATATCTCAGATGGGTGACGAGATTTTCCATGTGGGGAGGGCGGTCTGTCATTCCATGCCAGCCCCATTGGACACACCCTTGGCTTGGAGTTCTTTATTTCCTGTGATATCTCTATGACAGCCTTCTTGGTCTTTTAACAGTTCATTCAGTAGAGTGGGAAGGAGTAACACACTCCATTTAAATTCCACATTCACTCCACTGTATATCTGGTTACTTATTTTCAGAGAGTGGCTGCTACTGATAAGAACATGGAAGAGAGCCCCAATATTTAAAGGTACACATCAGCTATGCACGAAATATTTTTGCCACACATCCAAATTTGTGTAAACCAGATGAACTTTTCGAACAAAAGGAGCCACAGACTTATTATGATAGATAATATGATCAAGTCTCCCTTTTCTCCCCTGATTTGCAGATAAAAAGTTTAAACTATATATTCCTGCAAAGTAAAAATGTATTATTCCAGTCATCAGTATGTAAGCGGCATGATTGTTTCCAAAGGCCTTAGGTATGTAGATATGTTTGTCTACCTTTTTATGTTGAATTGTTTTCTTTATGTATGTTTGCCTCCAATGTACAGACATATTTCAAAATAAATTCAGAAATCTGGATGGACATAATGCTAGTCATAGTGACTAAAATATTCTTCCTCTGTCAGTAAAATAATCCACCTAAATAGACTTGTTTTCATAGGACGCAAGTACATTTAGAATTGTCCTGGAATATGCTAAATATATGTGATTGTGTATGGTTCATTAGATTAGAAAATGTATGAGGCTCAGTGTACTTGAATTCCTCAACTGCTTTACAAAAGATCCACTCATAAATTTTGTTATAAAAATGTAAAACACTGATTTATAAGCCCAAATGGCTCAACTTTAAAACTGTTCAGTATAGAACGTTCTGATTTACCCTGGCAGTCAGACAAAATTAAATTCTATAGTTTTATGAAAGAGGCTTGATTTGGTCCAAATTATGAAACAAAATTATATTCTGCAGTTATGTTATTGGTTACTTACCGTATGTTAACTTAAAGCAAGATATTGAGGTAAAATCACAGTTTTAATTTTCTTCATTGAGAAAGAAGCAGTAAACACCTTTGACATGAATCGTTTTAGTGTCCATTTAAAAATCTGCAGTAAAGACCAGTCTTCCGTTAGAGTCAAAAGAGTTTAGTCAGTCTTGATGATCTTTTTCCTTCCCTACTTTGGCTTAGATTCAATCCCTTCCCTCATTATTTCCTATCCGATGTGCATTGTCTTCAGCACAGACACCCTCTTCAAGGTGGTTTACATGTGTAATTCACTTTATTTGGGGATACAGACCATAGCTTCCACCAGTTTGACAGAAACCTGTGACAGTCTACTATGTGCATGATCAGTTGCTTCAGGAGTGTCCAACTCTTTGCGACCCTATTGGTTGTAGCCTGCCAAGCTCTTCTATTCATGGGGTTCCCCAGGCAAAAATATGGAGTGGTTGCCAATTCCTTCTCCAGGGGATCTTCCTGACCCAGGGATTAAACTCATGTCTCTTACATCTCCTACATTGGCAGGCAGATTCTTTACCCACTGAGCCACCTGGGAAGCCCCCGTGTCTATGATAGGGACCAATATACTTAAAGAACTCAAGCTACAAAGTGTGCAGGAGATTAAAAATAAATAATGGGAGGAGGTGGACATAATTTCTATTTTCATCAGCCTTCATGCATATTAGACAGCTTTGATATAGAGAAGATTAGAAGCACCAGTGCAACTTAGAGCTCACAACATTGAGCACAGCATTTTGCTCAGATTATTAAACAAGGGGCTATATCAGGTAACCCCAATTGCCCCTGCCTGTTTATTGATATATCTTAAAAACTGAGTTCTAGGTTAAATTCAAAGGCTTGTATTGCATTGATTATATATGAGCTTAACATCTGAGAGATAATGGAGGTCAGAGAGGCATACTTTTATGAAATTATTTCCTGATTGAAAAAAAAAAGGCCAGTGGAGAAGCATAGGGAAGTTTCCTACTATAATAACTTGAAATTCCACCTCAAATCTTTCCTATTTATCTATTCAACTATAATATATAATGAATGAAAGTGAAAGTTTTTCTGTCTGATTCTTTGGGACCCCATGGACTATACAGTTAGTGGAATTCTCTAGGCCAGAAAACTGGAGTGAGTAGCCTTTCCTTTCTCCAGGGGATCTTCCCAACCCAGGGACTGAATCCAGGTCTCCCTCATTGCAGGCGGATTTCTTACCAACTGAGCTATCAGGGAAGCCCAATATACAATATACATGCCTAATAAGAATAAACTGTCTGGACCACTTGAAGCAACAATTATTTGTTTTTTTAAAAAAGCAGTTTTTAGATCAGTTTTTCAGTTCTTGCTTACTTGTTTTCCCCTATTGGCCTATGAGTTTATAGGATATTGGAATGGTATCCTTTTTGTCTTTGATGTTTCAGTTTAGCACAAATCATAAAAATGAGATGGCAGCTGAAAAATATTTGCTGGATGCTGAATGAATAAATGCTTACACTTATCATAGTGTGATAGGCTTCCCTTGTAGCTCAGTTGATAAAGAATCTGTCTGCGATGCAGGAAACCTGGATTCTATTCCTGTGTTGGGAAGATCTGGAGAAGGAGATGGCAACCCACTCCAGTATTCTTGCTTGGAGAATCCCATGGACAGAGGAGCCTGGCAGGCTTTGCAAGAGTCAGACACCACTTATCTACTAAACCACCACATCACAGTATGATGTTTGTGTATGTGTATGTATATGTGTAGAAAATTATATTTTACACAAATAAAATATTCTTTCATTAGTTTTTGAATTTCATTTTTCAAGTGCTACATTTCTAATTAATAATATTGATAAAATGTTGAAGATTATTTCTACCATTAAACATTAAGGGGCCATGAATCAAATATAGTTGCTGACATTCTGTTAGATACCAAGACTATATGATTCTGGTAATGTTTTATGTAGTAACAATAGAGATTAAAGGATAAAAGAGAGAGGACACAAAAAGGGAAAGTTTAGACAGACATATTATAATTTATCAAGATATGATTACTGGTGGTTCTTTTCTCCCTGCCCTTCCTATCACCACCACCACCAAAAGGAAAAAAAAAAAAATGATTTTGACATCTCAAAGACATCTAGGAGATATCCTCATTCCTGCAACAAATATTTGTAATTTCTTCTGTTGAAACCTATTTGAAGATTATAAATCTCAATACAAAAGACATGTTAATCTTTCTGTGAGTGGAGTTTTATAAACAGATTTCATTTGTGGAATTTATACAACACTGGTCAAATCCACTTCACTGAATTTTATCAGCATTAGTAAAGCATCAGAGATCTGCAAATACTCTGTCAGATATTCAAGTGTATTTTAATGTCCCTCATTTTTATGAACATTGTTAGACTTCTCTGTTTCTAAACTCAAGATGAACAAACTTCCAGAACCATAATTTCTTGTTGAATGCATGCCTTGTAACTTCACGGGAACTCCTTTCAGAAGCAGTAGGTTTAACACAGCACTGGACCACTAGTCAGAGAGCCTGGGTCCCAGCCTTAATTCTACTGTTGCTTAGTCAGTTGGTGACTCTCAATAAGTCATCTTCACGGTCTCAGTTTTTTAATATGTATTATAAAGAAGATACTGAATGGAGACAGATGCACCTGGATTCAAATTCAAGGCCTGTCACTTACCACTGTGTAACCTTGGAGAGGCTATGTATTTCTTGATTGTGTCTATCTCCCCATTAGTTGGGAAGTATGTACATTGTGGGGTTATTTCAAGAATTAAATGAGGAAACATAAACAAGGATTTAGCATATGACCTGACACACAGTCAGTCTTGTAATTATGGTTCATAAAGGATTATTTAATGACAGTTCTGAATAATTAAGATTTTGGTTTTTTGAGTTGCAGTTATCTCATCATTTCATTCTCCTCATAAGCTCAAAAAGGTAAAGAAGTAAATATTATTCCTCACTTGTAGTAAACGGTAATATATCCTTTGCTTCTAAAACTTAATTTTGTTTCTAATGTGTACAGACACCAGGAGGACTTTCTAAAAGAAAACAGATCTTGGTCAGGGAACTGTATGGAGAGCACTGAGTGAAGGGAAACTATGTTATAGAACAAATGACTGGTTGTCTGATCTGGAGATAATTAGCTTGAGGAGTCCTGGCTCAAAGTGAATGAATTATCATATAGTATTTACCACACATTGCTTCATGGAATCTTGGGACTTATTTCCATAATGCTCAGGGGTAGGTTGTGAGAAGGTGAGTGGAAGTTACATGAGAACAGAATTTGGCTCCCTATAAACAAGATAGTCTTTAATGTCAGAGCTCACTCAAAAATGGAATGAACTGGGTTTCCCTGGTGGCTCAGTGGTAAAGAATCCACTTGCCAATGCAGGATGCAGGGGTTTGATCCCTGATCTGGTGCTGTGGACCAAATAAGGTTATATGCCACAAATACTGAGCCTGTGCTCTAGAGTCTGGGGGACGCAACTACTGAGTTCACATGCTGCCTCAACTGAAGCCTGCTTGGTCCGGAGCGCATGCTCCATAACAAGAGAAACCACCACATTGAGAAGGGCAAACACCACAACCAGAGACAGGCCCCTGCTTGCTACAAGTAGAGAAAAATCCCATGCAGCAATGAAGATTCAGAACAGCCCAAAATAAAAATCAGTTCAGTTCAGTCGCTCAGTTGTGTCTGACTCTTTGTGACCCCATGAATCGCAGCATGCCAGGCCTCCCTGTCCATCACCATGTTCTGGAGTTCACTCAGACTCATGTCCATCAAATCCGTGATGCCATCCAGCCATCTCGTTCTCAGTCATCCCCTTCTCCTCCTGCCCCCAATCCCTCCCAGCATCAGAGTCTTTTCCTATGAGTCAGCTCTTCTCATGAGGTGGCCAAAGTACTGGAGCTTCAGCTTTAGCATCATTCCTTCCAAAGAAATCCCAGGGTTGATCTCCTTCAGAATGGACTGGTTGGATCTCCTTGCAGTCCAAGGGACTCTCAAGAGTCTTTCCAACACCACAGTTCAAAAGCATTAATCCTCCGGCACTCAGCCTTCTTCACAGTCCAACTCTCACATCCATACATGACCACAGGAAAAACCATAGCCTTGACTAGATGGACCTTAGTCGGCAAAGTAATGTCTCTGCTTTTGAATATACTATCTAGGTTGGTCATAACTTTTCTTCCAAGGAGTAAGCGTCTTTTAATTTCATGGCTGCAGTCATCATCTGTAGTGATTTTGGAGCCCAAAAAAATAAAGTCTGCCACTGTTTCCACTGTTTCCCCATCTATTTCACTGAAGTGATGGGACCGGATGCCATGATCTTCGTTTTCTGAATGTTGAACCTTAAGCCAACTTTTTCGCTCTCCTCTTTCACTTTCATCAAGAGGCTTTTTAGGTCCTCTTCACTTTCTGCCATAAGGGTGGTGTCATCTGCATATCTGAGGTTATTGATATTTCTCCCAGCAATCTTGATTCCAGCTTGTGTTTCTTCCAGTCCAGCGTTTCTCATGATGTACTCTCCATATAAGTTAAATAAGCAGGGTGGCAATATACAGCCTTGACGTACTCCTTTTCCTATCTGGAACCAGTCTGTTGTTCCCTGTCCAGTTCTAACTGTTGCTTCCTGACCTGCATACAGATTTCTCAAGAGGCAGGTCAGGTGGTCTGATATTCCCATCTCTTTCAGAATTTTCCACAGTTTATTGTGATCCACCCAGTCAAAGGCTTTGGCACAGTCAATAAAGCAGAAATAGATGTTTTTCTGGAACTCTCTTGCATTTTCCATGATCCAGCGGATGTTGGCAACTTGATCTCTGGTTCCTCTGCCTTTTCTAAAACCAGCTTGACCATCAGGGAGTTCACGGTTCATGTATTGCTGAAACCTGGCTTGGAGAATTTTGAGCGTTACTTTAAAGAGATTTGATATAGGTCATACCTGAATGGTCTAGCAGTTTTCCCTACTTTCCTCAGTTTAAATCTGAATTTGGTAATAAGGAGTTCATGATCTGAATCACAGTCAGCTCCTGGTCTTGTTTTTGTTGACTATATGGAGCTTTTCCATCTCTGGCTGCAAAGAATATAATCAGTCTGATTTCGGTGTTGACCATCTGGTGATGTCCATGTGTAGAGTCTTCTCTTGTGTTGTTGGAAGAGGGTGTTTGCTATGATCAGTGCATTTTCTTGGCAAAACTCTATTAGTCTTTGCCCTGCTTCATTCTGCATACCAAGGCCAAATTTGCCTGTTACTCCAGGTGTTTCTTGACTTCCGACCTTTGTATTCGTGTCCCCTGTAATGAAAAGGACATCTGTTTTGGGTGTTAGTTTTAAAAGATCTTGTAGGTCTTCATAAAACTGTTCAACTTCAGCTTCTTCAGCATTACTGGTTGGGTCATACTTGGATAACTTTGATATTGAATGGTTTGCCTTGGAGACAAACAGAGATCATACTGTTGTTTTTGAGATTGCATCCAAGTACTGCATTTTGGACTCTTTTGTTGACCATGATGGCTACTCCATTTCTTCTGAGGGATTCCTGCCTACAGTAGTAGATATAAAGGTCATCTAAGTTAAATTCACCCATTCCAGTCCATTTTAGTTCACTGATTCCTAGAATGTTGACGTTCACTCTTGCCATCACTTGTTTGACCACTTCCAATTTGCCTTGATTCATGGACCTGACATTCCAGGTTCCTATGCAATATAGCTCTTTACAACATCGGACCTTGCTTCTGTCACCGGTCATATACAGAGCTGGGTATTGTTTTTGCTTTGGCTCCATCCCTATTCTTTCTGGAGTTATTTCTCCACTGATCTCCGGTAATGTTTTGGGCACCAACTGACCTGGAGACTTCCTCTTTCAGTATCCTATCACTTTGCCTTTTCATACTGTTCATGGTGTTCTCAAGGCAAGAATACTGAAGTGGTTTGCCATTCCCTTCTCCAGTGGACCACATTCTGTCAGACCTCTCCACCATGACCCGTCCATCTTGGGTTGCCCCATGGGCATGGCTTAGTTTCATTGATTTAGACAAGGCTGTGGTCCTAGTGTGATTAGATTGACTAGTTTTCTGTGAGTATGGTTTCAGTGTGTCTGCCCTCTGATGCCCTCTTACAACACTTACCATCTTACTTGGGTTTCTCTTACCTTGGATGAAGGGTATCTCCTCACCGCCCCCCTTCCTGACCTTCAGCGTGAGATAGCTCCTCTAGGCCCTCCTGCGCCTGTGCAGCCACTGCTCCTTGGACCTGGGGTTGCTCCTCCTGGCCGCTGCCCCTGGCCTCGGATGCGAGGTAGCTCCTCTCAGCCGCATTATATTTAACCCCAAATTTGTCCTTCTATATTTTCTACCTCTTTACTTCAAATTGTTCACATTTATTTTCTAAATTAATCACTTGACCGTTTTTTGTGCCAGCATTAATAATGTTCCAATCCCGAATCTAATATGTCACTTCTTAGTTTCAGCAGAGAAGGCAATGGCACCCCATACCAGTACTCTTGCCTGGAAAATCCCATGGATGGAGGAGCCTGGTAGGCTGCAATGCATGGGGTCGCTAAGAGTCGGACATGATTGAGAGACTTCACTTTCACTTTTCACTTTCATGCATTGGAGAAGGAAATGGCAACCCACTCCAGTGTTCTTCCCTGGAGAATCCCAGGGACAAGGGAGCCTGGTGAGCTGCCCTCTATGGGGTTGCACAGAGTCACACACAACTGAAGCAACTTAGCAGCAGCAGCAGCAGTTTTCAGAGGTTACTCAATAAATATTATAATCATGACCCTATCTGAGTCTTTAACACTTTGACAAAATTGGAAATTTTTTTTTTCATGGAATTTTCTCTTCCTTTCGTTTCCACAAATCCATTTGTGAAGTTCAGATTTCAAATGTCTCACTCAATCAGTTTTTGGCCATTTGTAGGATCTTTCATGGGATTTTATTTTCCACCAACCCTGAAATAGGGAAGGAAATAGTGCTTAACTCCTCTTTTCTCCTTGAGCTAACTCAACCCATTTAAACTAGAGTACATAGAAATAACGAAACTGGTCTCAGCAGTGGCCACAGGACTGGAAAAGGTCAGTTTTCATTTCAATCCCAAAGAAAGGTAATGCCAAAGAATGCTCAAACTACCACACAATTGTACTCATCTCACACCCTAGTAAAGTGATGCTTAAAATTCTCGAAGCCAGGCTTCAGCAATATGTGACCCATGAACTTCCAGATGTTCAAGCTGGTTTTAAAAAAGGCAGAGGAACCAGAGATCAAATTGCCAACATCTGCTGGATCATAGAAAAAGCAAGAGAGTTCCAGAAAAATATCTATTTCTGCTTTATGGACTATGCCAAAGCCTTTGTGTGGATCACAATAAACTGTAGAAAATTCTGAAAGATATGGGAATACTAGACCACCTGACCTGCCTCTTGAGAAACCTATATGCAGCTCAGGAAGCAATAGTTAGAACTGGACAGGGGAAAAACAGACTGGTTCCAAATAGGAAAAAGAGCACGTCAAGGCTGTATATTGTCACCACGCTTACTTAACTTATATGCAGAGTACATTATGAGAAACGCGGGGCTGGAAGAAGCACAGCTGGAATCAAGATTGTTGGGAGAAATATCAATAACCTCAGATATGCAGATGACACCACCCTTATGGTAGAAAGTGAAGAGGAACTAAAAAGCCTCTTGATGAAAGTGAAAGAGGAGAGTGAAAAAGTTGGCTTAAAGCTCAACATTCAGAAATCGAAGATCATGGCATCTAGTCCCATCACTTCATGGGAAATAGATGGGGAAACAGTAGAAACAGTGTCCGACTTTATTTTTGGGGGCTCCAAAATCACTGCAGATGATGACTGCAGCCATAAATTAAAAGACATTTACTCCCTGGAAGGAAATTTATGACCAACCTAGGCAGCATATTCAAAAGCAGAGACATTACTTTACCAACAAAGGTCGTCTAGTCAAGGCTATGGTGTTTCCAGTGGCCATGTATGGATGTGAGATTTGGACTATAAAGAAATCTGAGCGCCAAAAAATTGATGCTTTTGAACTGTGGTGCTGGAGAGGACTCTTGAGACTCCCTTGGACTGCAAGGAGATCCAACCAGTCAATGCTAAAGGAAATCAGTCCTGGGTGTTCATTGGAAGGACTGATATTGAAGCTGAAACTCCAATATTTTGGCCATGTGATGCGAACAGCTGACTCATTGAAAAAAAAAACCCTGATTCTGGGAAAGACTGAGGGCAGGAGGAGAAGGGGACGACCGAGGATGAGATGGTTGGTTGGCATCACTGACTCAATGGACATGGGTTTGGGTGGATTCTGGTAGTTGGTGATAGACAGGGAGGCCTGGCGTGCTGTGATTCATTGGGGTCACAAAGAGTCAGACATGACTTGTGACTGAGCTGAACTGAATTGAATGACCTAATTCTCCTTCCCATGTAATATCTTAACTCTTGTCCAATACATTTGGAATAGTACTAGCTATGTACCATCCTTAGAAGAATTAAGAAAGTGGGCATTCAAATCATTTTTGGTTTAGACTTAATTCCCTCTTGGAACTCATGTTGAGAAGTTCAGTTCAGTTCAGTTCAGTTCAGTCACTCAGTCGTGTCTGACTCTTTGCGACCCCATGAATCGCAGCATGCCAGGCCTCCCTGTCCATCACCATCTCCCGGAGTTCACTCAGACTCACGTCCATCGAGTCCGTGATGCCATCTAGCCATCTCATTCTGGGTCGTCCCCTTCTCCTCCTGCCCCCAATCTCTCCAGCATCAGAGTCTTTTCCAATGCGTCAAATCATCGCATGAGGTGGCCAAAGTACTGGAGCTTCAGCTTTAGCATCATTCCTTCCAAAGAAATCCCAGGGTTGTTCTCCTTCAGAATGGACTGGTTGGATCTCCTTGCAGTCCAAGGGACCCTCAAGAGTCTTCTCCAACACCACAGTTCAAACGCATCAATTCCTCAGCATTCAGCCTTCTTCACAGTCCAACTCTCACATCCATACATGGCCACAGGAAAAACCATAGCCTTGACTAGACGGACCTTAGTCGGCAAAGTAATGTCTCTGCTTTTGAATATGCTATCTAGGTTGGTCATAACTTTTCTTCCAAGGAGTAAGCGTCTTTTATCTTCATGGCTGCAGTCACCATCTGCAGTGATTTTGGAGCCTCCAAAAAGAAAGTCTGACACTGTTTCCACTGTGTCCCCATCTATTTCCCATGAAGTTATGAGACCAGATGCCATGGTCTTCATTTTCTGAATGTTGAGCTTTAAGCCAACTTTTTCACTCTCCTCTTTCACTATCATCAAGAGGCTTTTTAGTTCCTCTTCACTTTCTACCATAAAGGTGGTGTCATCTGCATATCTGAGGTTATTGATATTTCTCCCAACAATCTTGATTCCAGCTTGTGTTTCTTCCAGTCCAGCGTTTCTCATGATGTACTCTCCATATAAGTTAAATAAGCAGGGTGGCAATATACAGCCTTGACGTACTCCTTTTCCTATCTGGAACCAGTCTGTTGTTCCCTGTCCAGTTCTAACTGTTGCTTCCTGACCTGCATACAGATTTCTCAAGAGGCAGGTCAGGTGGTCTGATATTCCCATCTCTTTCAGAATTTTCCACAGTTTATTGTGATCCACCCAGTCAAAGGCTTTGGCACAGTCAATAAAGCAGAAATAGATGTTTTTCTGGAACTCTCTTGCATTTTCCATGATCCAGCGGATGTTGGCAACTTGATCTCTGGTTCCTCTGCCTTTTCTAAAACCAGCTTGACCATCAGGGAGTTCACGGTTCATGTATTGCTGAAACCTGGCTTGGAGAATTTTGAGCGTTACTTTAAAGAGATTTGATATAGGTCATACCTGAATGGTCTAGCAGTTTTCCCTACTTTCCTCAGTTTAAATCTGAATTTGGTAATAAGGAGTTCATGATCTGAATCACAGTCAGCTCCTGGTCTTGTTTTTGTTGACTATATGGAGCTTTTCCATCTCTGGCTGCAAAGAATATAATCAGTCTGATTTCGGTGTTGACCATCTGGTGATGTCCATGTGTAGAGTCTTCTCTTGTGTTGTTGGAAGAGGGTGTTTGCTATGATCAGTGCATTTTCTTGGCAAAACTCTATTAGTCTTTGCCCTGCTTCATTCTGCATACCAAGGCCAAATTTGCCTGTTACTCCAGGTGTTTCTTGACTTCCGACCTTTGTATTCGTGTCCCCTGTAATGAAAAGGACATCTGTTTTGGGTGTTAGTTTTAAAAGATCTTGTAGGTCTTCATAAAACTGTTCAACTTCAGCTTCTTCAGCATTACTGGTTGGGTCATACTTGGATAACTTTGATATTGAATGGTTTGCCTTGGAGACAAACAGAGATCATACTGTTGTTTTTGAGATTGCATCCAAGTACTGCATTTTGGACTCTTTTGTTGACCATGATGGCTACTCCATTTCTTCTGAGGGATTCCTGCCTACAGTAGTAGATATAAAGGTCATCTAAGTTAAATTCACCCATTCCAGTCCATTTTAGTTCACTGATTCCTAGAATGTTGACGTTCACTCTTGCCATCACTTGTTTGACCACTTCCAATTTGCCTTGATTCATGGACCTGACATTCCAGGTTCCTATGCAATATAGCTCTTTACAACATCGGACCTTGCTTCTGTCACCGGTCATATACAGAGCTGGGTATTGTTTTTGCTTTGGCTCCATCCCTATTCTTTCTGGAGTTATTTCTCCACTGATCTCCGGTAATGTTTTGGGCACCAACTGACCTGGAGACTTCCTCTTTCAGTATCCTATCACTTTGCCTTTTCATACTGTTCATGGTGTTCTCAAGGCAAGAATACTGAAGTGGTTTGCCATTCCCTTCTCCAGTGGACCACATTCTGTCAGACCTCTCCACCATGACCCGTCCATCTTGGGTTGCCCCATGGGCATGGCTTAGTTTCATTGATTTAGACAAGGCTGTGGTCCTAGTGTGATTAGATTGACTAGTTTTCTGTGAGTATGGTTTCAGTGTGTCTGCCCTCTGATGCCCTCTTACAACACTTACCATCTTACTTGGGTTTCTCTTACCTTGGATGAAGGGTATCTCCTCACCGCCCCCCTTCCTGACCTTCAGCGTGAGATAGCTCCTCTAGGCCCTCCTGCGCCTGTGCAGCCACTGCTCCTTGGACCTGGGGTTGCTCCTCCTGGCCGCTGCCCCTGGCCTCGGATGCGAGGTAGCTCCTCTCAGCCGCATTATATTTAACCCCAAATTTGTCCTTCTATATTTTCTACCTCTTTACTTCAAATTGTTCACATTTATTTTCTAAATTAATCACTTGACCGTTTTTTGTGCCAGCATTAATAATGTTCCAATCCCGAATCTAATATGTCACTTCTTAGTTTCAGCAGAGAAGGCAATGGCACCCCATACCAGTACTCTTGCCTGGAAAATCCCATGGATGGAGGAGCCTGGTAGGCTGCAATGCATGGGGTCGCTAAGAGTCGGACATGATTGAGAGACTTCACTTTCACTTTTCACTTTCATGCATTGGAGAAGGAAATGGCAACCCACTCCAGTGTTCTTCCCTGGAGAATCCCAGGGACAAGAGAGCCTGGTGAGCTGCCCTCTATGGGGTTGCACAGAGTCACACACAACTGAAGCAACTTAGCAGCAGCAGCAGCAGTTTTCAGAGGTTACTCAATAAATATTATAATCATGACCCTATCTGAGTCTTTAACACTTTGACAAAATTGGAAATTTTTTTTTTCATGGAATTTTCTCTTCCTTTCGTTTCCACAAATCCATTTGTGAAGTTCAGATTTCAAATGTCTCACTCAATCAGTTTTTGGCCATTTGTAGGATCTTTCATGGGATTTTATTTTCCACCAACCCTGAAATAGGGAAGGAAATAGTGCTTAACTCCTCTTTTCTCCTTGAGCTAACTCAACCCATTTAAACTAGAGTACATAGAAATAATGAAACTGGTCTCAGCAGTGGCCACAGGACTGGAAAAGGTCAGTTTTCATTTCAATCCCAAAGAAAGGTAATGCCAAAGAATGCTCAAACTACCACACAATTGTACTCATCTCACACCCTAGTAAAGTGATGCTTAAAATTCTCGAAGCCAGGCTTCAGCAATATGTGACCCATGAACTTCCAGATGTTCAAGCTGGTTTTAAAAAAGGCAGAGGAACCAGAGATCAAATTGCCAACATCTGCTGGATCATAGAAAAAGCAAGAGAGTTCCAGAAAAATATCTATTTCTGCTTTATGGACTATGCCAAAGCCTTTGTGTGGATCACAATAAACTGTAGAAAATTCTGAAAGATATGGGAATACTAGACCACCTGACCTGCCTCTTGAGAAACCTATATGCAGCTCAGGAAGCAATAGTTAGAACTGGACAGGGAAAAACAGACTGGTTCCAAATAGGAAAAAGAGCACGTCAAGGCTGTATATTGTCACCACGCTTACTTAACTTATATGCAGAGTACATTATGAGAAACGCGGGGCTGGAAGAAGCACAGCTGGAATCAAGATTGTTGGGAGAAATATCAATAACCTCAGATATGCAGATGACACCACCCTTATGGTAGAAAGTGAAGAGGAACTAAAAAGCCTCTTGATGAAAGTGAAAGAGGAGAGTGAAAAAGTTGGCTTAAAGCTCAACATTCAGAAATCGAAGATCATGGCATCTAGTCCCATCACTTCATGGGAAATAGATGGGGAAACAGTAGAAACAGTGTCCGACTTTATTTTTGGGGGCTCCAAAATCACTGCAGATGATGACTGCAGCCATAAATTAAAAGACATTTACTCCCTGGAAGGAAATTTATGACCAACCTAGGCAGAATATTCAAAAGCAGAGACATTACTTTACCAACAAAGGTCGTCTAGTCAAGGCTATGGTGTTTCCAGTGGCCATGTATGGATGTGAGATTTGGACTATAAAGAAATCTGAGTGCCAAAAAATTGATGCTTTTGAACTGTGGTGCTGGAGAGGACTCTTGAGACTCCCTTGGACTGCAAGGAGATCCAACCAGTCAATGCTAAAGGAAATCAGTCCTGGGTGTTCATTGGAAGGACTGATATTGAAGCTGAAACTCCAATATTTTGGCCATGTGATGCGAACAGCTGACTCATTGAAAAAAAAAACCCTGATTCTGGGAAAGACTGAGGGCAGGAGGAGAAGGGGACGACCGAGGATGAGATGGTTGGTTGGCATCACTGACTCAATGGACATGGGTTTGGGTGGATTCTGGTAGTTGGTGATAGACAGGGAGGCCTGGCGTGCTGTGATTCATTGGGGTCACAAAGAGTCAGACATGACTTGTGACTGAGCTGAACTGAATTGAATGACCTAATTCTCCTTCCCATGTAATATCTTAACTCTTGTCCAATACATTTGGAATAGTACTAGCTATGTACCATCCTTAGAAGAATTAAGAAAGTGGGCATTCAAATCATTTTTGGTTTAGACTTAATTCCCTCTTGGAACTCATGTTGAGAAGTTCAGTTCAGTTCAGTTCAGTTCAGTCACTCAGTCGTGTCTGACTCTTTGCGACCCCATGAATCGCAGCATGCCAGGCCTCCCTGTCCATCACCATCTCCCGGAGTTCACTCAGACTCACGTCCATCGAGTCCGTGATGCCATCTAGCCATCTCATTCTGGGTCGTCCCCTTCTCCTCCTGCCCCCAATCTCTCCAGCATCAGAGTCTTTTCCAATGCGTCAAATCATCGCATGAGGTGGCCAAAGTACTGGAGCTTCAGCTTTAGCATCATTCCTTCCAAAGAAATCCCAGGGTTGTTCTCCTTCAGAATGGACTGGTTGGATCTCCTTGCAGTCCAAGGGACCCTCAAGAGTCTTCTCCAACACCACAGTTCAAACGCATCAATTCCTCAGCATTCAGCCTTCTTCACAGTCCAACTCTCACATCCATACATGGCCACAGGAAAAACCATAGCCTTGACTAGACGGACCTTAGTCGGCAAAGTAATGTCTCTGCTTTTGAATATGCTATCTAGGTTGGTCATAACTTTTCTTCCAAGGAGTAAGCGTCTTTTATCTTCATGGCTGCAGTCACCATCTGCAGTGATTTTGGAGCCTCCAAAAAGAAAGTCTGACACTGTTTCCACTGTGTCCCCATCTATTTCCCATGAAGTTATGAGACCAGATGCCATGGTCTTCATTTTCTGAATGTTGAGCTTTAAGCCAACTTTTTCACTCTCCTCTTTCACTATCATCAAGAGGCTTTTTAGTTCCTCTTCACTTTCTACCATAAAGGTGGTGTCATCTGCATATCTGAGGTTATTGATATTTCTCCCAACAATCTTGATTTCAGCTTGTGTTTCTTCCAGTCCAGCGTTTCTCATGATGTACTCTGCATAGAAGTTAAATAAGCAGGGTGACAATATGCAGCCTTGATGTACTCCTTTTCCTATTTGGAACCAGTCTGTTGTTCCATGTCCAGTTCTAACTGTGGCTTCCAGACCTGCATACAGATTCCTCAAGAGGCAGGTTAGGTGATCTGGTATTCCCATGTCTTTCAGAATTTTCCACAGTTTATTGTGATCCACACAGTCAAAGGCTTTGGCATAGTCAATAAAGCAGAAACAGATGTTTTTCTGGAACTCTCTTGCTTTTTCCATGATCCAGCAGATGTTGGCAATTTGATCTCTGGTTCCTCTGCCTTTTCTAAAACCAGCTTGAACATCAGGGATTTCACCGTTCACGTATTGCTGAAGCCTGGCTTGGAGTATTTTGAGCATTACTTTACTAGTATGTGAGATGAGTGCAATTGTGTGGTAGTTTGAGCATTCTTTGGCATTGCCTTTCTTTGGAATTGGAATGAAAACTGACCTTTACCAGTTCTGTGGCCACTGCTGAGTTTTCCAAACTTGCTGGCATATTGAGTGCAGCACTTTCACAGCATCATCTTTCAGGATTTGAAACAGCTCAACTGGAATTCCATCACGTCCACTAGCTTTGTTTGTAGTGATGCTTTCTAAGGCCCACTTGACTTGACATTCCAAGATGTCTGGCTCTAGATTAGTGATCACACCATCGTGATTATCCAGGTCGTGAAGATTTTTTTTGTACAGTTCTTCCATGTATTCTTGCCACCTCTTCTTAATATCTTCTGCTTCTGTTACATCCAGACCATTTCTGTCCTTTATCAAGCCCATCTTTGCATGAAATGTTCCCTTGGTATCTCTCGTTTTCTTGAAGAGATCTCTAGTCTTTCCCATTCTGTTCTTTTCCTCTATTTCTTTGCATTGATCGCTGAAGAAGGCTTTCTTATCTCTTCTTGCTATTCTTTGGAACTCTGCATTCAGATGCTTATATCTTTCCTTTTCTCCTTTGCTTTTCGCCTCTCTTCTTTTCACAGCCATTTGTAAGGCCTCCCCAGACAGCCATTTTGCTTTTTTGCATTTCTTTTCCATGAGGTTGGTCTTGATCCCTGTCTCCTGTACAGTGTCACGAAGCTCATTCCATTGTTCATCAAGCACTCTATCTATCAGATCTAGACCGTTAAATCTAGCTCTCACTTCCACTGTATAATCATAAGGGATTTGATTTAGGTCACACCTGAATGGTCTAGCGGTTTTCCCTACTTTCTTCAATTTAAGTCTGAATTTGGCAATAAGGAGTTCATGATCTGAACCACAGTCAGCTCCCGGTCTTGTTTTGTTGACTGTATAGAGCTTCTCCATCTTTGGCCTCAAAGAATGTAATCAATGTGATTTCGGTGTTGACCATCTGGTGATGTCCATGTGTAGAGTCTTCTCTTGTGTTGTTGGAAGAGTGTGTTTGCTATGGCCAGTGCATTTTCTTGGCAAAACTCTTTTAGTCTTTGCCCTGCTTCATTCTGCATTTCAAGGCCAAATTTGCCTGTTACTCCAGGTGTTTCTTGACTTCCAACTTTTGCATTCCAGTCCCCTATAATGAAAATGACATCTTTTGGGGTGTTAGTTCTAAAAGATCTTGTAGGTGTTCATAAAACCGTTCAGCTTCAGTTTCTTCAGCGTTACTGGTTGGGTCATAGACTTGGATAACTGTGATATTGAATGATTTGCCTTGGAGACGAACAGAGATCATACTGTCGTTTTCGAGATTGCATCCAAGTACTGCATTTTGGACTCTTTTGTTGACCATGATGGCTACTCCATTTCTTCTGAGGGATTCCTGCCCCCAGTAGTAGATGTAATGGTCATCTGGGTTAAATTCACCCACTCCAGTCCATTTTAGTTCGCTGATTCCTAGAATGTCGATGTTCCCCCTTGCCATCTCTTGTTTGACTACTTCCAATTTGCCTTGATTCATGGACCTGACATTCCAGGTTCCTAAAGACGCTTACT